>NW_010258505.1:18554-33549 GCF_000690775.1 Eurypyga helias
GACCGGTTGGAGTGAGTCCAGAGGAGGCCCACGAAGATGATCAGAGGGCTGGAGCACCTCTGCTATGATGAAAGTCTGAGAATTGGACTTGTTCAGCCTGGAGAAGAGAAGGCTCTGGAGAGACCTTATTACAGCCTTCCAGTAATTGAAGGGGCCTGCAAGGCTGCTGAGAGGACACTTTGCACAAGGGCCTGTAGTGACAGGACAAGGGGTAATGGGTTTAAATTGAAAGTGGGGAGGTTTAGATTAGATATCAGGAAGAAGTTCTTCCCGGAGAGGGTGGTGAGGCACTGGAACAGGTTGCCCAGAGAAGCTGTGGATGCCCCATCCCTGGAAGTGTTCAAGGCCAGGCTGGATGAGGCTTTGAGCAACCTGGTCTAGTGGAAGGTGTCCCTGCCCATGGCAAGGGGAGTGGAACTAGATGGTCTTTAAGATCCCTTCCAACACAAACCATTCTATGATTCCATGATTCTATGATTCTATGAGGAGGATACAAAGCAGGTGAACTGGACAGAAAACTCAGTGTGATAGACATGCTCAGGGCCAGGGCTCTGTTGCTGGTGGCCCAGAACCACCAACAGCCTTTACTGTCCCTGACCAGCCTCACCTGCAATCCCCACTCACCCCCTGCCCATAGGCCAAGAAGTTGTATGTCAGCTCAGTTCAAGTTAATCAGTCCTGGCCTGGGCTGTCACAGATATATATGTTCTCAGCCTTCCCTCTGGTTTTGTTTTCCTGGATAAACCTCAGGGCTATGTTCTAAGTATCTTGTCTCTGACACCGCCACCAGATGCTCTTCAGACTACACTGCATCTTGTCTCTAGCCTGTCCCTGGCTACGTCTCTTTCTGACCATCGTTGGGCTCCTGGAGGGATGTAGGACCTGATGCTGCCGGGGACTGTCAGTGAACCTTGTTAACAGTCCCTGTCTCTGCCCTCCATGTTCTGCTCCTGCAGGACTGTGCTCCATGGGTAAGATCACGGACTATGTGGGTTCACCCTCAGGTCCTGGCTTGTTCTTCTCATAGTGCAATTACCCCCTGCTGTAACAGTGCCACTCAATATAGAATGAAACCTTTCTCTTGTAAATGTAATCCCAGATCCTAACTTTAATTTAAAGAAAAAAATTAAAATAGTGTTAGGTAGAGAAGACTGGTTTATTTCTTTCAAGTGTTACTAACTGTGTCATTGTATCTTATTTAGTATACATTCATTCTGGGCTAATTTAATATTTCAGGGAAGACAAGTGTTTCTGATGAGGAAAAAGCTTGTTATCATAACAGTGTAACCATAATGTTTTATATTACGCTGTCTGTTTGCTATTCTCACCCCTCAAAAAAAGAAGATGGTGAAGTCATGTCTTTCAGTGTTTTGGTTCATCAGCACTGCATACATCACTGACATCACTTAACTCTGATTTAGAGTCATGAGGCTTCACTTTCCAGAAATGCCCCTAGCTTTGAACCCATGTTATGGCCAGGCACATTTTTCCTCATTAAATAAGACATGTGTTTTACACTTTGTTAAATTAATGATATAAGATTCCCCTGTGTAATATATTAATATAGATTATCCTGTACCAAAAGCTATCCATAGGAAAGCAAGTACTCAGCAATCATCTTCTCTGTGAGTACAGAAAACTTTAATGGTAATAAAATGTTGACATCTATTATTGGTAAAAGCAAACTTTGTAAAGTCATGCCATTACTTTCATTACATGCTTATTAATTTTCAGATTTCACATGCCCAAAAGTATCTCCTATTTAACCAACATTTCACCAATAAAGTGGAAAAAAAGCCCAGTTAAGTCATGGTTCTTTGTATTTTTTTAATATCAAATTTTGCCTACAGTGAAAATGTGGTTACTATCTCTATTTCCTTTCTTTAAGAAAGCAAATAACTAAAGCGTGGAAAAAAAAATAGGTAATCTTTTGTATATATCTTTAAGATAAAACGTACTAAGTGTTATCTAAATTTAGTCTGTTCAACTCTAATGTATTTGTAAAGTTGGTGATCTACTAAGAAATTAAGCCTGGTAATGTCATGACTTGTGAAAAATTCCTCTAAAATTTAATTTTAAAGAGTATACATTCTCCCCAAATTTTAACCTTTTAATGAATTAATACAATATTATCCCAATTATCAAGGTCTATAAGATACTTAAAAGGTTGAACATTGGCTATAACTCTTTTGTGAAGTTCTATGGCTTTTTAAAACTCATTCTAGGATACAGAATATTTTTTCTGCTAACTTTAATGAGAGCATATCCCGACATTTCATTAAAATTCCATACAACCTACGTCTGGCTTCATTCTATTAAATTTCATAGGGCTTCTCCATAAAGGTTTTGTCATATCTTGTTAGGACCCACTATCTGATTAAGAAGAGTCTGGTGTTCCCATTTGTTCATATGCATCTGATGGAGTTGAACTGATGGTGTCAACTGGTACTATAATTGAGGGTAAATGTAAGATGTTATTTGCTGGTTTTGCAGTGGAAGTCTCTTGAGTTTGAAATTCAATTATGTCTGACATACAAATTCTGTTGTCAATTTCAGCTCTGAGTTGACTTTTTTTGCAGAATAGTATTTGCAGTAATATTAATGAATGGGATGGCTGGAAGAATTGCATATTTTGCATTAAAAAAAAAAAATCATTATGCATTACTTAAAGTACTCCCTGTAGAGTGGTGGTGTGGACTACATTGTATATGCATTTCTCTCCACTCCCCCCAGTGGACAGAACTGAACTTTGTGCTTATTAGAATAAAATTTTAATGGAAAAAATGTGTGTGAGTATTGATAAGCAACAAACATAAGTTTTGGCAGGTTAAATACATAAGCTACTGTTCTTTTCACTAAAAAAAATCCATTTATTTTTTAATTTCTTCTCCTTTATACAGCATCAATTACTACATTTAGATAATTTTTGCATAAGTCAGACTGAACTAATCAGATCTAATAGGCCATCTGTTTTTAAGTCAAAAATAGCACTTTCCACCAAAAATGTGCATTAGTACATGATTTTAAAATGTCTACATTTAATTTAACTTGTAGGTGAGAAAATATGTTTCAGCAGAAAGGCAGATGAGCTCCATCTTTTAATTTATGTCAATTTAATTTTTTTTTTTGCATTAATAATGGGGGATTTTTTACTAATTTTATCTTTTCTTTAAGAATGATGATCAAAATGGGGGTTTTAGCCATTGACTTAAGATTCTTACTTATTGATCTCCAGCAGCTATGTAAGGTGACATTCTGGATCTACTGGCAACAGAGAGAGTTGTGCCAATAGGTAAACTGGTTCCAGGATTTCACTCATGAGTTGTAATTTAGCTACCTCTAATCTTCAACCAAATCAGTGATAATTCTACTTATGTGTCACCCATTTTCATATCTTTATTTACCTTATTTTATTTAGTGTATTCAGAGAAAGTCAGCCATTTACTTTCTTGATCTAATGTTTGCAAAGGGACTTTGTAAGAAATCTTTCATTACAAGGTAATTCTGCTAGTGGTCTACACTATCATGTATTATGTTCCACTAAGGAATTGGCTGGATTGTTGCACTCAAAGGGTTGTGGTCAATGACTTGATGTCTGAGTGGAGACCAGTGACAAGTGATGAACTACAAATCGAGGGATGTGATTCTCGCCCTCTACTCTGCTCTTGTGAGACCCCACCTGGAGTGCTGCGTCCAGCTCTGGGGCTAAAGCACCTCTCCTATGAAGACAGGCTTTGAGCCTGGGCTTATTCATCCTGGATAAGAGAAAGCCCTGGGCAGACCTTATCACAGCCTTCAAGTACCTGAAGGGGCCTACAAGAAATTGGAGGGGGACATTTACAAGTCCCTGTAGTGACAGGACAAGGGGTAATGGTTTAAATTGAAAGTGGGTATATTCAGATTATATGTAAAGAAGAAATTCTTCACTGTTAGGGTGATGAAACACTGGAACAGGTTGCCCAGAGAAGCTGTGGATGCCCCATCCCTGGAAGTGTTCAAGGCCAGCCTGGATGACGCTTTGAGTAAACTGGTCTAGTAGAGGGTGTTCTTGCCCTTGGCAGGAACTAGATGATCTCTAAGATCCGTTCCAACCTAAACCATTCTATGAAGACTGTATCTTTGCTTGAGAAAAGTTACCCAGAAGCACATTGCCTATGTAGTCCTTATCCATACTGTCATGTGCTGCTTTGCTAGATACTGTACTGTAAGTTTTCCCTCTCATTTTTAATCTTCTCGTGTTAGTTAAACCTGACTTAGAGCTTATTGATATTAGGAAATGCAAGTGATTTTATTCAATGGATATGCATGCTGCATTCAAAAATATCTACACCATCCTGTTTTGACTAACTTCAAGAGATTTTAGTACCCAGAAGCTGTTCAGACCTGTAAGATTGTAATAGTTAGTTACTGGTGATTATGGCAATAAGAAAATTATGTAAAAAAGATATTTCATTGAAACAGCATTGTGGAATGTTAACAGGCACTGGAACTTGAAAATGTACACTGTTAAATTGGTATAACAGTCCCTTCAACAGTTTTGAGCCAGGCTAAATAGTGTGCTATGAAATAATTTCAAGGCACAGTGTTGTAGTTAGCATAGGCCAAGGACCATTCTCAGTCTGGATGCAGCTATCCTATTTTGGAGGGAAAAAGATGTTTAGCAGTTTGGCCATAAGATATTTGGTGCCAGCTGAGTTCAATGCCAAATAGCAGTTCCAGGCACATTTATTAGCATAGCTATAGCCAAAATAATCCAAGTATTGCACATTTTGGCTTTTTGTTCCCATTCTCTTCCAGCCCACTGCTCACATTTTTAGTGTCCTAGAAGAAAGCAAAGGACTTAGTATAAACTGGTTTCGATTGAGAGCCATACATCAACTTTTACCTAAAATCAGCAAAAGATTCTCCTTCTAAAGCAATTATTATGGTGAGGTAATAGATTCAAATTAATGTTCATCAAGCTTTCAATTGAAGCATTTCAGTGGAAGCATTTCTAGACTCTGGGGTTATCTATATCCTCTGAGAATTCTGTCTTGAGATCATAAGGGTACTCCTGGGGATCATTTGAGAAATATCAGGGTGCTTGCTGCTGCCAGAAAAAGATAACTATCTGAGCCTGTGACTTCCAACAAGTTCTGGGAGCTTCTAACAAGTTTTGTCAGCTGTTCTTGATCAAAGCCTTTGTTCCAGCTGACTCCTGATTAGGGAAGGTTAAGCATCCTTTCAGCAGGTGCTAGGGAGAAGTTTACAAAAGTGCTGGCTCAAGATACAGCTTCCAGAGGTGGTAGTTTTTGCAGAAAGGAGATGGAAGTTTTTCTGAGGACAACATACATGGGCTCAGTGGTGGTAACATGCCACAGAGCACAGTTTGAGATAGCTGGATCTGTACATATCTGGATAGGAAATGAAGACTTCCATGATAAGCAAGGCTGGAAGCCTGTGAATTCTCATACCAGAATCACAGCTCCTGTTCTCCCTGCAAATCTGCAACCACAGAGTAGGACAGTGCCCTTGAGGCAGATCATAGAATGGTTTGGGTTGGAAGGGACCTTAAAGATCACCTAGTTCCAACCCCCCTGCCATGGGCAGGGACACCTTGCACTAGGCCAGGTTGCTCAAAGCCTTATCAGAGGTTAGAAGCTCTGTCAAAAAAAAAAAACACCCCAGGTGGCTGAGCCTGAGAAGCAGGTAGAAGTAGTAGTCGCTCCCATCTGCTAAGATTACCTCTCCCCTGGGGAGATTTTCTGCTTATTATCACTCAGACCCAGGACTTTGGGAAGAAGCTGTTGAGGCTGATTATTCCTCTTACTGCCACCACCTGCTGCTCTTCCATGTGTGCACTGATACTTCCAGTTTGATTTTTTAAGAATCAGCTCCTCCAAACTCAAGAACAGTCCATCCCCATGTGCAGAAAAGCAAGCAAGGATGACAGGAGACTTGCATGGATAAACAAGAAGCTCCTGAAAAAATATAAAAAGGAATCACATAACAGGTGGGAGCACGGTCAAGTAACTTAGAACACAGGAACATTGTCCAAGCATAGCAAGAAAGGATTAGGAAAGTCAAAACCCAACTGCAGTTGTATCGGGTGAGGGATATGAAGGGCAACAATGACTTCAATAGCTGCATCACCAATCATAAGAAAGCCTAGGGAAAATGTGGACCTGCTGCTGAATGGGACACAGAAGTAGACAAAAAAGGACATGGAATAGACCAAAGCACTCTGTGCCCCTTTCTCCTCAGTTTTTACTGGTAAGACTAATAGTCCCTGCAATCAGCAGAACAGTCTGGAGCAAGGAAAACATAGGTGAACGATGATCAGGTTAGGAAACATTTTTTAAAAACTAGTTGAGTACTGAGGGAGTTGTTCAGTGTCACTGTGAGGCCATTCCTTATGATCTTCCCACAGCATCCTCCTAGAAAAGCTGATGAAATACAGACTATGTAAGCAGACAGCAAGGTGGATTGAAAACTGCATGAAGAGACAGACTCTTCCCAGTGTTACCCAGTGTCAGTGAATGAGGCAATGGACACAAATTGAAACACAGGAAAATATTTTTCTGTAACTGTACAAAGTAAATCCATGGAATAAAAACTATTTCTTTATTCATTACATTTTTCCCATTTAAAGAGCAAACACACCTCTATGGCAAAAATTTATTGATGTCTATTAATGTTAGGTCAGTGACATATGCAATTTTCAGCTCCTGTAAAGGTTATTCTAATGATGAGTGAACATCAAACGAAGCTCAATATTCTAAGCAACACTGATAAATTTGTGGTAGCTTAGATAGTTTATTCAACATAGCTCAATTTTTTTTTATTATTACACTATGCAGTCATTACTTTTTTTTTTTTTATGTGCACATTCACCATCTCAGAAGCCCAATATTACTTTAAATATTTCCTGTCAACTCATTTTTATCTACTTCTTTCTGGACCAACTTGGGAATCATTGCTCTGTCCACCATGTTACAGTAAAGAAAACAGAATATCACAGTGTTTTTCATGCTCAGGAAGGTGTTTTAGGAACTAGGTTATTACAACATCATGAGGTGTTCAGTGTGGGCCAGTCCCTGAGTCTGCAAGTTGGATTAGGTGCTCTGTTTTATGTAGAGATATGATTTATGCCTCCATGAAAGATGACTTAGTTTTTCTTAGATGTACTTTACATATGTTCATTATTACATTATTGACCACCAGCAATTTCATGAAGATCTATTGGTAACAGCTAAACATTGTACCAACAACAGTATTAGTTTTTCATTTATATTTTATGTTTGTAAATAAATAAAAATACAATAATGAAGTTTCACCAGATATAATATTATACACACCAGAGGAACAAAAAAGACTTGCTTTTTTCTAATATTACAGAGAGGAACCGAAAACTAATCTTTAGGCACTCATGTTAATAAATGATGAAGCCCCTGCCTACAGAGAAATCCATTATTATTAAACATAATATCCAAACTGAAGATATTGGAAATTAGTTCCATTCTTAAACACAAAGAAGAAATAAAATTTTATGTCTTCTTAATATTAACTTAATCATAAGCTATTCTTTTTTCTTTTTTATTTGGTTACATCATCTTTGTTTTCTTTAATATTCAATTGCTGTAATATTAATGGTAAATGAAGTACCTCCTTTCAATGTCATTATTATACCTTTCATTAATTTTACCTTCACATGTTTTAATAAGTAAGAATTAAGATTTGGTAGTTCATGCTCTTTATAATATTTTGATTGGCATCTTTAGTATTTATGTTTGACAAATATGCTGACAGAAAAAAAGGTGGGAGATTTAACCAAAACCATTATGCATAGGTCCGAGACAAGAAAACACACAGACACAAACCAAGGCTTATTATAATTAATGATTTCTTACTCCTTTCACACTCCTCTTCATTCCTAGTAACATGTCAAATAGCATGAAAGCAGCAAAAAATGTTATTATATCTCTGATTTATCTATTCATTTCCTACTGCTGAGGAAAAAAAAAAAAAAAAAAAGCCCCTCTAAGTCCATACTGAGATACAACAGTTTGTGACAATGTATTTATCAAATAATAATGTGAAACTGTAGGAAAAAAGAATATCTAGAGGATAAATAAATTCCCAAGATAGTAAGTTCTTGCACATTTAAACTAAGGAGCAAGTGTTTAGAATGGGAAATTTTCTTTATTTCTTGGCCTACAAATAAACCACTGGTAAAACCAAAGTAATTATTTTGTAATCTCTATTTTAAAGACGTCTATTTTTCATGAATTGTCTTTGCAGTCTTGCAATAGTAACATCAAAAATTCTTCCTTTTAATGGGGAAAATAATAACCAAAATGCTACTGACACTCTCCTCTTCAAACTGTCATAACCAGCCCACTCCTATTGTGTAAATCTTATTTCTATGGGAATAGAGTTGTCAAATGCGAAAGTTCTTACAGAATACTCACATACAGAAAACTTCTAAAAGAAACTTTCTATGCATGTGTTACAAATCATAAGTTATCTAATGTATAAACTGTTCTTAATCAGCCATGATCAAGACAATTCATTCCTGATGTAAACTGAAATTGTAACTCCAGTGCTTTGATGAATGTGAATCATTCAGTGTGTAATGAAGTCAAGCTTCTCTGAGTTTCAGTTTTTAAGTGGTATTTCTAACATGTTGTTCATAAACCCAAAATTTTCTTAAAGCATATTTAGCTGTTGAGCTTTTTCTTCAGGGAGAAAAATGTTACCAAAAAATATATATCCAGTACACCTCCAGTAAACTAGAGGATCTTGAAAGACAATCACATACACAAACTAGTATGAAAAAGCCGGGAGTGATTTAACAAAAAGGTTTTTTCAAGAGATGAAAATGCTGAAGATATTTGAACTACACAGTTACAACACAAGCAGGAAGAAAACAGTGAACAGTCAGAACTCCTTGCTAAACAGAGAGAGGAGCAGGCTGTGTGATCCCCAGAGTGTCACACACATTTCTTATGATGAATTTCTTTTAGCATGGAAATCTCACTGTAGAGTCATAGTGCAATTTAAACTGGAAGGGCCCTCTGGACACCACCTGTTTCAAACCCCACCTGTAAAGCCAACTTAGATCAGATTGCTCAGGTCTTGACCAGAAAAGCTTTGAATATTTCAAACAGTGGAGGCTCCACATCTCTGCGCCTCTGTTCCAGTGTCTGAAAACACTCACAGTGAATTGTTGTTGTTAATATCTAATTTAAATGTTCCTTGTTGCAAGATGTGTTTGTTAACCCTCATCTATCCCTGCCCATCCCTGCCCACCTCTAAGCAAAGTCTGGCTCTGTCTTCTGTGTATCTTCCCAATAGGCAGTTGTCAACAGCAGTAAAATTCTCCTGAACTGCTCCTTCTCCAAGCTGAACAAACCCCATACCCTGAGCCTCTCCCTGTATTTCATGTGCTCCAGCCCCATGACCACCATGGTGGCTCTCCACTTGACTCAAACCAGTGTGCTAGTATCTTATTTTGCACCAGGCAGCACAAGTCTGGGCAAAGTGTTCCAGATGTGATCTCACAAGTGCCATCAGAGAAGACATTCCCTTGTGCTACACTCTTGCTTGTACAGCCCAGGATGTTATTGGCCTTTTCCGTTGCAAGGACACACTGATGACCCACACTCAGCTCCTGTTCACCAAGAATCTCCTGTCCTTTTCTGCAAAGCTGCTCCCCAGCAAACTGCCTCCCTCCTGCACTGTTGAATGGGGTTATTCTGCCCAAGGTGCAGGATTTTGCATTTGGTCTTCTTGAACTTCGTGAATTTTTCATCAGCTTACTTCTCCAAACAAATCTTCAGATGTTTTCCTCTGCCCTGCTCTGCAGTGTATTAATTGTTCCCTCAGTTTGGCATCATCTGTGAATGTATTGAAGGTGCACTGTTTTATCATTCATATTTTTAAAAAAGGTGTTTAATAACAGAGTTGGTATTTACCCTTTAGAACACCATTGATGACTAGCTGCCAGCAAACTTCATCCTGTTGATGAGCCTGGTGATCCACAAAATTTCCATCCCATCTTCTCATCCATTTATACACTCCATATTTCAACCTTATGGCTAACAGAAAACTATGATAGACCATAACAAGGGCCTTGCTAAAGTTCAATGTATGCAATATCCACTGCTCTCCCCGCCTTCACAAAGCCAGACATCCAGTCCTAAGAAGTTATCAGGTTGGTGAGGCATGATTTGCCATTGTCTGTCTCTCCAAGCCTTCAGGTCCTACGGAACAGATCTGTTCCATAATCTTCACAATAACTGAGGTTAGGCAGTTGAGATACTGCTTCTTGTTCTTCTTGAAGGTGGGCATGGTGTGTACCTTTTCCACCAGGATCATGGACCTACAATGCCAGCAACAGACCTTACCAACAAATGCAATGGTGAGGAAAGACAGGGTGAGTACTTCAACCTTTTCCAGCTTTAGATTAGTCAGGCTGTTTTGGAAGAAGATGATGCACACTGTTCATTTACAGCGGGTAGTCTGCCATGATGAAAAAGAAGTACTTAGCTTCAGAATGAGTTACTGTTACTGAAAGTACAAAAAGAGTGATAGATACTAATAAATAGAGCTTACTGGATTTCTCTGTATTTCAGTTAGGAATAAGAAATTTTTTTTTTTTTTTTAACTGAAAACCTGAAAAAAAAATTATCAAAATCAGTTTATTTTAAAAAAATAATGTCAGCATGATTTACATTTTCTCAGAAGTTTTTGTTTAAGACTAATAAATTCTCATTAAAAAAAGAACAGATTCCCATCCCTGGCTGTCTTCAAGGCCAGGCTGGATGAGGCTTTGAGCAACCTGGTCTAGTGGAAGGTGTCCCTGCCCATGGCAGGGGGGTTGGAACTAGATGGTCTTTAAGGTCCCTTCCAACCCAAACCATTCTATGATTCTATGATTCTAAAATAACCAAACACAGTGTCATCATTTTGAACAATTATTGAAAATTGACATTTTGTATCCATTATGAATCTTTGCAATTATTTATTGATTTACAGTTGTCCTGATTTTATATGGCTAATATAAAACACCAAACACCTTATTTTCTGAATGCATTTCTCAAGCTTTTTTTGTAGGAAATAATTTGTTGTATGTGACTGTGTAGGAGGTGCACACACAGAAAAAGAGAATTGTCCTTCCCTGGATGTTCAAAGGAAGCTAAGAATATCTATATGGAGTACAATACAGAGTTTTGTTATGTATTCAATCAGTGTAGCTCAAAGTACAGGGATGTTCATTTAATTACCTTAGGGTGTAGACCTCCAGATTTTTGGAAAGTAGATATTTACAACTGTTCTCACTTTGATAAATGGAATGTGGGTTTGGGGTTTTTTTTGTTGTTGTTTTTTTTTTTTCTTGCTTCATTTTCTTTCTAAAAAACCTATCTGGAGAAAAAGGAGCCCCTGTGTATAATGGTTTAGTGGTTAGAATACTCACGTACAGAGCTAAAGAATTGGATTTTAAGCCCTCTTCTGACTGATGAGATTCAAATCCACAGACCAATGTCTGCTGAGACAGTGCCGCGACCATCTGATTATCATCCATTCTGGCTGACTGAGTGAAGAGTACTTTCCACCTCTCTTCCTGAAGCTGTTTTCTTCCATTGTGAGGAAAAGAACATATTGGGTCAGAGAAAGAAGAAGCCTGACTCATGCAAAGAAGCCTGACTCTGTAACATAATACTTGGGACTTTGCTTAGCAAAGGATTTGGAACCCGAAAGGGTTTGATGTCTTGAATTAAACAGATATTAAATAATATGAACTGAATGTAATGCCTAGAGCTGAGGCCAGAATTCAGTGCTGCTCTTCCCAGAATGAGCACTCTAGCTACACTGGATACAACATATATTTCTGTGTTACTTTGAAAGTAGACCATTGGTTTCCAGGCTGTTTCCAGAGACAATTCAAAGAAACAATTTGAGAATTCCTTATTTACCCATTCTAAACCTTTAAATGCCCAAGCTGATCTGGACAAACAGCTCAAAGTATGTAAGAGTTTGCCTTCATGTCAAGAGACTTGTAAATAGAGGAGAATTCCTCTAATAATTTCTTAAATCTCACATCTAGTTTACAAAGAGGGGTATTTTCCAGAGTGAAAAAAAACAAAAAAGGGAAAAAAAAAAGAAACATGATCTAGGTCTTCTCCTGTTGATTTTAAATGTAGGATGGATAGGTGATCAGTGAAAGCAGTGCAAATCTCATGTATCGACTCATGAAATAAGTAAGCAAAAAATTGAATCCAGGAAGCTGTCCCTAAGGAAAGCATATACTCTGAAGGCCTGAATTTAGAAACAATTTTAGTGGAAATATTTACCATAGATTAGAGCAAATGCTGTGTGAAGCAAACACTTCATAAATGACATATATACATGAAATTTTTATAAATGGACCACTAAGGAAGAAATCCTATTTGCTGAAATTTATAGATCCGGAGCTATTATAAAAGCTAATTAGTGGTGGGACAGTTAGGGATAAACCTTATTCAAACATCAGATGTGAAGCTGTGAATTAGCATGATACTCACTGTGCTTGCAGCTGGAATTCTTATCATAAACAAGAACTGAACTTTTAAGGAACAGTGATAAAAGAGCCTTTTTTATCATTCAGTCTCCAATCTGAATTTGCATTCACACAAATGTAGCAGACGGATGTTCTTAATTTTTTGCAGAGTTTTTGGGCCGATTAGATCCAATTTGCACCTAATTTCTCACCCACCTCCCCTGTTAGGTGGGCTACCCTATCTTCTACCTGCCAATTAAACTGTTTCTATGTGAATAAAGTAGAAAGTTCATTCACTTGAAATATTTTTATCACTTCCTTTGATTCTTCTTCCCCTAATCTTTTCATCTAACTTAGACTAAAAGCCTTAATTCTAAAAGCATAATTTATAAAGAAAAAGGCTTATATTGCTTTAAACTATTTAGAGATCTCCAGAAGTTCCTAAACATTATGACATCCCCTGTAGCTTCCTACTTATTCTCTGTGGTAACAGGTATTCTGTTCTCTATTTGTACAACACTGATGAAAACAGAGATTTGGACTACCACAGGGCCTTCTACATACTGGTAAAAGGTTCTAAAACATCAAAGGTTTAAATTCCTAAAATAAGCACAGAATGTGTCTCCAAAGACATTCTCCAAAGATAACTTCCAAAGACATTCAGCTTATAGAGGTTTTTTTTGAGTATCACAAACATTAAATAAATTATGAAACTTTTTATTTTCTGCTATTTATAGCATTTCCTACTCTGTGACATCACAGAACCCAAAAGGAGAAAAGAACAAGGAAGTTAATACATTCAGATGTATATATTGTGATATTTATCTTTATGCTATTCTAAGCCAAATCACTCACCCCATTTCCTTTCTTCTCAATGGCCAAAAATATCAGAGATTAGTGTCTCAGTCTTTCCTTGACTTGTGGAGTGACTACTCAAGACTGGAGAAGAGGTTGAGATGGACCACAGCCTTAGCCACTTCTTTCAGCACCAAGCAATAAGAAGAACAAACAGTGTTGACTGCAACTAATTTTGAGTGGAATTGCTCCCTTCTAATGACATCATGCACTGAACAAGAGGTTAGAGTGGGATTTAGAAATCTTGAGTTACACATCCGTCTCTATCAGAAATTCAGAATGTGCACTCATTCAAATAATGTCATCTGTTTGTTGTCTATGACTACTCCTACCTTTAGCTTTTTCTTTCTTTTAGTCAGCAAGCTTTACATTCTGTTCCATGCCTGACACAATGGGATAATGCTTTTTAGCTGAAATCTGCTAGTGCTATTGTAATACATAAAGATAAACATAATTTTGAACAATTAATTTATCTTCAACTGGATTAACGAATTGGTAAAATACACCAACCTACCAGTTCAGGTAGGGGCAGTTTAAGTTCCCTGTTATTTAGCTGACCAATTTCCATGAAGTGTTTTATTTACAAGTTTTGACCAATAAAAATTATTTAATATAGCGTTATCACTGTTTATGCTACCAATACTTCTTTAATGTAAGAGTTATCTAATAAATACTGTCTGTTGACATCCTGTTTAGAATTGCTTACGTAACAAGGCAACTAGTGACAATGGCAGGAAAGATGATTACTGGCAGAAGGAAAGAGCTAATTACATGAAGCTGTAGCAACATTGCCTTCCTGCAGTATGTATAATTTATAGAAAAATACACTTTTCATTCATTTCAATATTTTGCTGGAGGAAGTCCATAGGTTTTTTTTTAAGACACTGGAGACTTGGACTTTCACTAGCTTTCACTTCTGAGGTTTCCCATAGCAGAAGTTCTAAAAGCACATGCTCATCCTTTAGTACAGTTCTTGAACTGAAAATCTGCTGGGTATTATATTACCTCCTTTTCCAATCCATTAATTTTAACAAAAAGGGTGAAATCTTACTTAACTTCTTGAAGTTTTCTGTTGTTCTTGCTTTTAACATCCAAATTTTGCCATTCACTTCAATGAGGAATGGATTTTTCCTGCAATGAACAATAAATCCTTATTTCAAAAATGCATTCAGCCTGAACTGTTGTAAGTTTACATACAACAAGTTTACTAAATCTGGAGTTTTTAATATTGCTTTTCACTACCTAATGTCCACAGCAAAAACCTATCAGTGGTTTAAGAACCTGGTGAGGTCAAGAGTAACAATGACTGCTCCATACAGTCACCTTAGATTGCTGATGGCAAAGCTTTCCAGAGAGTGGGAAAGTTCTTCGCAATGCCACTGCTTTCTGTTTTAATTACCTTGTTATTTCTATTACACTGTATTTTACCATACTTATATTCTGAAACACTTACAGGGAAGGAAAGTACTGTTACTCCTACGTTACAGATAGGAACTGGTAAACAATATTGACAAGCTGTAAAACGTTGAACATAGGTATAATTGTATCCTAATTACAACTTTCAAATCCAGATCATTTTTCCAAATATAGAATCATAGAGTCATTTGAGTTGGAAGGGAC
>NW_010258506.1:0-5248 GCF_000690775.1 Eurypyga helias
GGTCCCTTCCAACCCCAACCGCTCTATGAAAAGCCCTAATGCTTAGGGAGAACCTGAAGCCTTTAAAAATGTAGAGTTTTATAGCCGTAAAGAATAGCACAGAACACTGTGGACCTGCTGTTAGCTTTACAGAAGTTTGGTAATTACTTTACATTAACTATAATATATACCCTGGAAGATATTGGTGCATCTTAACTTTCATGTCTTCTGTTTCACTTTCATAGTTGAGGAATGAATCTAATCAAATCGTGAAAAATTCACTGTTGGAATCAGACAGCACTTTTATTGGTGAGTTTATGCCCCCCCCCCAACGTTATGAGTGGACAAACATGTCATTTAACCTAATGATGTGTCTCTAAAATGATTATTACTGTTTTAAAAGTTGCAGTGGGTGTAGCTATAGTGATCCTTTAAGGATTAGAAAATGATGGCTGCCAATTAAAATGCAGATCGCTGTGGCTTTGTACTGCAGTAAATTTGTGTGGTAATGATGCTGCTCACTTACCGCACACCACTTCACATTTTCTGATGACAAAGCATCTTTCTGTGCTCGCTGGGCTCTGACAGGGGTGTTAGCCTTGTCGAGGAACATTTTTTGACCGCTTTGCATAAGGAAAAGCTAATATTTGTTCAGCAAATGCATCACAATGGTAGAATGTGCAATGCTCTTCCATTGTTCTGCAGTGAGTAAAATAATTTATTAGCGGTCGCAGCTCTAGTTATGAGTTGTCCACAGTGAAATGTAAAGGTGTTGCACAGCCAGCGATTCGCTTCATTTATATTCTTTTGTTTTACAAGCATACTTGATTTTAAGTATGATTCTATGGGTATGAAACAGTGATTCATTCTAAATTACTCACTTCCCTGCTGTTCACACATTACTTCATTTCACCTGACTTGTAACATCATACTTGTAAACATTATCACTTCTCAAAGCAGCTGAAGTACGTGATTTTTAGTTTTCTCAAGATTTTTAGAGAGGACTCTGTCTCACATTGTCTCATGTCTCTTTATTCAACCTTTATATGCATGAGAATGGATCGAGAGCAGCCCTAAGGAGAAGGACTTGGGGGTACTGGTGGATGAAAAGCTGGACATGAGCTGGCAGCCCAGAAAGCCAACCATATCCTGGGCTGTGTTAGGAGAAGTGTGGCCAGCAGGTCGAGGAAGGGGATTCTGCCCCTCTGTTCGTCTCTTGTGAGACCCCACCTACAGTACTGTGTCCAGTTGTGGAACCCCCAACATCAGAAGGATATAGTCCGGTTGGAGCGAGTCCAGAGGAGGCCACGAAGATGCTCAGAGGGCTGGAGCACCTCTGCTATGGGGACAGGCTGAGAGAGTTGGGCTTGTTCAGCTTGGAGAAGAGAAGGCTCCGGGGAGACCTTATAGCACCTTCCAGTACCTGAAGGGGCTACAAGGAAGCTGGGGGGGACTTTTTACAAGGGCCTGTAGTGACAGGACAAGGGGTAACGGGTTTAAATTGATAGTGGGGAGGTTTAGGTTAGATATCAGGAAGAAGTTCTTCCCGGAGAGGGTGGTGAGGCACTGGAACAGGTTGCCCAGAGAAGCTGCGGATGCCCCATCCCTGGAAGTGTTCAAGGCCAGGCTGGATGAGGCTTTGAGCAACCTGGTCTAGTGGAAGGTGTCCCTGCCCATGGCAGGGGGGTTGGAACTAGATGATCTTTAAGGTCCCTTCCAACCCAAACCGTTCTATGACTCTAACGCAATGATTTGAAAGCACATCTGCGTAGCAATATCTGAGGGGTGGATGCTTAGAGGAACAGGTAGCCTCTTACACTGATGAAAACACTAAAGGTGCAAATAAATCCTTCTTTAGCTTGTACTGTGTTGCTGTTTTGATAAATTGACATGAATAAAGAATTTTTTTGTGTTCTGAATAGTAGCTTATTTTGAATATAATGACAGACCTTGTAACTGGGGTTCTGGCAAGTGGATTGTTAGCTACATACCATTTCAGAGTTACGCTCTGATTTTTGTACGTTAAACATTTGTGAGGAGGTGGTGGATTTGCAGGATGTGAAACCCCTTATCCTCGATGTAAGAGAGAGCTCAATAGGTACCTTGGGATGTTCTTTGCCTTTGCTTGAAGTTCCTCCCTTGCTGCTGTCGTGGTACCTTGTTCTTTTGTCTGCATCTGGATTATTGCTGGCTTCGTGCAAGATGTCCTAATAGAGCACATTCCTGTGATCCCTGTGATTAAATCAAGTACGAGACACCCTCTCATTTCAAAACATGAACAGGTTTGAACATCATCAAGTATTTCGACGGCTTTGAAAAGGATTTTTCACCTCTGTTTTTCCAGGTGGTAATGGGGAAGTGTTTCCTGCCTTAGGAGAAGCTAATTTATCCCGAAAGCTTCCACTTTGTGCAAGGGAGAGGAGACGACTAAAGCAGAAGCCGTCGGAGTGCGCTGTACGTACGATAACCAGACAGGCTTAAATATGAGGGTGGGGCGCTGATCCAACGTCAGGCAGCTCCCCTGCTCCCTTAGTGCCTAGATGATGTGGATGCTGACAGCGTGCATGTACAGCTGTTTGCCCTTTTAAAAAGGGTGCCCTGCAGCTGAAGGACTTGTGTGTCTTTGGATTTTCTGCAGGAGGATGTTCCACTGGGCCAGACACCGTCGCTGCAGGCTGACAGCTCTTCCTTGAACTCCAGCTGCAGCCTCGACCAGCTGAAAGGCAAGAATGAGGAACGATTACGCAGACTGAATGAGCTCCAGCAGAAATCTGCTTATGTAGGTATGTTCTGCGTAGGAGAGACGGGGCGGTGAATGCTAAGTAATTGCAATAATGAAAGGAACAAATGGTAATGGGCTGCCTGTAGCTGAGCAGTGAGCAACTGGCTACTCTGGTCTTGTGAGACCCCACCTGGAGTGCTGTGTCCAGGGGTGGACCCCCCAACATCAGAAGGATATAGACAGGTTGGAGCGAGTCCAGAGGAGGCCACGAAGATGCTCCAAGGGCTGGAGCACCTCGGCTCTGGGGACAGGCTGAGAGAGTTGGGCTTGTTCAGCCTGGAGCAGAGAAGGCTCCGGGGAGGACTTATAGCATCTTCCAGTATCTGAAGGGGCTACAAGGAAGCTGGGGGGGACTTTTTACAAGGGCCTGAAGTGACAGGACAAGGGGGAATGGGTTTAAATTGAAAGTGGGGAGGTTTAGATTGGATATCAGGAAGAAATTTTTCACAAAGAGGGGGGTGAGGCAATGGAACAGGTTGCCCAGAGAAGCTGTGGATGCCCCATCCCGGGAAGTGTTCAAGGCCAGGCTGGATGAGGCTTTGAGCAACCTGGTCTAGTGGAAGGTGTCCCTGCCCATGGCAGGGGGGTTGGAACTAGATGATCTTTAAGGTCCCTTCCAACCCAAACCATTCCTGGGATTCTATGATTCTATGAATTATTGAGCGTTCTGTGTCTGATGCAAGAGGTTCCCCAGTGAACTTCAACATAGCTTTTTAGAGTAAGTTTAGAGGAGGGCAAGAGGAAGAGATGCTCTACTACTCCCTGCCTGATCAGCCTCTCCTGTCGGTACCACCACGAGTGTTGCGACGTGCCCCTGCGGGCAGTAAGATGTGGATATCTGGCTGCACGGCAGAACGGTTAGTGGAAAGAAATGACACTCCTGACAGATGAATGTTGCTAGGCTGGCTGTGGGAGTTTATTGGCATTCCTAGGGATCAGGTGCCTGTGGTCCAACCATCATGAAGATAGGCTAAAAAATGGTGTGTAAAGAAGTATTTCCGTTTGGAGTTAATTTGGATTTTCTGTTGGTTTGTTGACATAAATGAGCATTCAGTATTTGAGGTTGATGCTAATACCTCTTCCACTATATGCACCCTTGAAGTGTGTGTGTGTGTGTGTATATATGTCTCTGTATCCTGTGACCATATAATACCTCCGACTCTGGGAGTTACCTCAGAGCTGCTCTATCGGCCGCCGTCCCGATGGTGACCCACTTCGTGTATGAGGTACCAGTTACGGCAGCTCTAAATGGCCTTGAATGTCTCACAGGGACAATGGCCCAGGTGATACGCTTTGTGCTAACGATCCTTTCACAGGAGCCTGAAATCTCCCTTTTTAGGAGGTGGTTGCAATGCTGTCTAGGCGATGACAGTATCAGGATTCTTTTTACAAACTTAATGAGGGTACAGATGCTGACAGTTTTTCTGATTCGGTTGCTATGGGTATGCTTACAAGCACTTCATCCTTTTTGTGTTTAACCATCTCACTGTGATTTTTTTTTTTTTAAGTCACTAAAAAAATCCCACATTCATATTCATTTTGTCTATAACCTAAACAAATGCTTTACTGATTTTATGCCACCCAAACATTGCTGCTATGTGAGCTTCTTTTTCTTCTCTGCCCTTGTTCTCTCTCCCTCTTTGTAATTTCACCTCGTATCGTGTGAGCTACCTTTGAATTTTGTTTGCCTTCTGTTTGTCATGGTCTCCAGAGCTTCAGCCTTTAGATATATGTAACTTGTGTGTGTATTTTTGTGTGTCTGGCTGTAGCTTGTTCTTTGGAACACAGTGGGACCCTCCCTCATCCTTAGCATGTGTGCCTCTCGGAAGTGGAACAAGAGACCCTTTTGCCGAGCCGTGGTCGTGAGGGCCGTGGTGCTGCCTGCACTCCTGTTCCCTCCGGGTCTTCGGTGACATCACAGAAATAAAAGGAGCGAAGCCAAGTGGCTTTATTCCTTTTTCCCTTGCAGTTTGGTAGAACCCTTGGGGCACCCTCTTGCTTTCCCAACAGCTGGGACTGTTACTTCTCCTCCACCCTCAGAGACACTGCTGGGAGAAAACAACTCAGATATAGAACCAAGGATCTCCGACTGGTTATCATCTTCCCTTTAAATGACCGGGAGATGGCAACTTACAGGTCTGGATAAATTTTAGGAGCTGGTCCTGTTGGCACAGTAGTTCACTTTCCTTTATGGGACTGCCGTGGTAATCCTAAAGTCACCCTAGGATTGTTTTCTTAATTGGAAAAGGAGTGCGTGGTGGAGCTGGGCTGCCTCCTCTGGTTTCTCCCGTCAGCGTAGACTTGGTGAGCGCTTTGGGTGATGAAATCTCTGCAAGCCAGCGCTGCTTTCTGCAGCGGGCAGTGTACACGTGCTCCGAACCCCATAAAGAGGAGCAGGCTTGGGTGCAGGAGAGAGAATTCTCACAGCTCTGAGTATGTGAGACCCTGCTTTTATTTATATATATAAAAGATATATTTTTATATATT
>NW_010258506.1:5279-17315 GCF_000690775.1 Eurypyga helias
CCTATGAGAGAAGTTGCCTAAATTGCTTGAGGCTCTTCAGACATTCCTCTCTGCCGTTAAGTAAAGGAATGCTGGAGCACGCGGTGGTGGGCCCAGTGTGCCGATACAAACTGCGCTGTCAAGTGGCAGTTCAGGAAAAAAGTCTTTACCGTTTCCCGTCCCTACCAGGGTGCGAATAACTCTGCCGGAGTTCTCTCCCACGTAAGAGACTGTACAAGCATTCAGCCCTGACACCGTAATTTAACGGCCTTATTGTTACGTGCGTACTCTGGGCACCCGTGCGCTGACGGATCGGATGTGTCCCTGTAACAGGAGGCTTTGGGAAAGCGAGAACCTTCTACCATGTCCATCCAAGTTCACCTGTCCAACCCCTCATTGATCTGGCAGCGGGAGGAGCTGTTGGCATTAGCCATCCATGACTCGGGAGCCTTCAGCTGTTGGCTCTAGCCGGGCTCAGTTCCCCAGCACCTCACAAATGCAGGTTAAGTAGAAAGAAATGCGCTTCAAAGGCATTATTTATGCATTTATTGTGGCCAGAGGGGTGTCACGGAACGCTGCGGTAAGATGTGATAAGCTGTTGTCCCTTTAACATGCGTTCCTCCTCTCTCTCAGGTGGGAGCATTTCCTCAGGGGAAGCGGACAACCTTCCGAAGCACGCTCCGTCTCGCCAGGGCAGGTGGCTCAGTTCCGGTGACTCGGTTGCAACCGAGCCCTGGCTGCGACCGGGAACGTCGAAGACGCTCCGAAGGTTGATGGCTGAGCAGCCCAACCCAGCGAAGCTTTCCCCTGAAAACACCCTTCCACTTGCCTGGCACGGCCTCTCCACCGCCCACGGCTGACTCCAGCCCCGGCGCCACCCGGCCGGGCCTTGCGGCGGCCGAGGGACTCCCCGGCACCACTGCACTTTCCGGGGTCTCCCATAGGGATCGTTCTCTTCTCTGTACATAGTGTGGAGCTGTGCTTGTCCTTGAATTAGCAATAATGAGGTAGCAGACGGGGTGGGGTAAGGGAGGTGGAGAACAGGGTTGGGCCTTTTTTAGCATTATACAAGTTTTCAGTTTTCAGCCCCGGCACAAAACCAGAGTGTGTGTGTGAATTTGATACTGAATCAAAGCTGATTTTTAGCTTTGGGTGTAGCCGAACTCTCAGACTGTCTGGAAGGAGCGTAACCTTCAAGCTTTTGCCAGAAGGGTAAATAACTGGGAGAGGAGCTTTTGGTGCGGTGAGCAGTGCTGTCCCGCACGGGAGCGCAGCAGGGAGTTCCCTAACTGGTTGTGTGCTGGAAGGACAAAGATTGTCACATCTCTTTAATTTATGGTTCTGATTTAAGAGTTAATAAATTATTTTGTTACTAAAAATATGGAAGCAGACTTGAGTTTTCCAAATGTATCATTTCCACGCGCTCAGGAGTACCTCTAAGCTGAGGGAAGGGTGAGCAGCAGGACGAGCAGGGGGGACGGTTGCTGACGCAAGGCAGAGCGTTAGCGGGAGAGGCAAGACCTCAGGAGTGCAGTGAGCTGAAACACCAGGGTGAACCAAGGGTAAGGGATTACTTTCCTCTTGGTTAGGAATTCCCAGCCAGAGCCCAAACCTTTACCAGAAAGGAAGAAAAAAATACCAAAGGCTGAAGCAATTTGTAATAAATGCTGTTTTCAGCCTTCCCCCTGCCTGAAGGCCGCGGCTGGCCTGTGGCGATGGTGGGCAAGTGCCCCATGTGGCCGCAGGCGTACTCCCGCGCTACTGCCGCTGTGTAGCTCCCTCGGGCTTAGCGTGATCCTTCCCCAGGAGGAAGCACCGGTTACTCCAACCTTCCCATGAGGGTCCGGCTCGTCAGCTACAGGGCTGCTCCCGCTCAGCGGTTGGGGTGCAGTGGGCAGTAGGTAAGGCTGGGTCTGGGTGCAAGCTGAGGCCAGGCCAGCGCACGCAGTACAGGCCTCCGCTGCTCGGTTGGCACTTCCCAGAGGTTCTAATCCCACAACAACTTTGAGCAGCTCAGGGAAAGATGGTTTATAGTGCAGTTATCGCCCTACCAAGGAGCCTCTGTGCTGAACCTCACCGGAACGTTTTGTATTGTCCTTCAGTGTGGCACCTGCCAGCGCTCCCCTTGCGTCCGATGCCCCATTCAGTTGCTTCTCGAGTTAAAATGTGTGACACCCACTGTGCTAACTCCAGGACGGGGACAGAACTGAACTTTTCTTTATTCCTGTACCTTTAATCAAGGTTTTACCTCCTGACACAAGCACGGATTTAGTGTCAGCCTAGAACACCTTCCTCATTTAGCTGCGAGGGTGTCTGTAAGCGTCCCTGACCAGCACAGGCTGTCTTCATTTCTTCCAGCTCAAGTCTCAGACATTGCCCAGCCCCACCATGAGGTTGCATCATGGAATGGTTTGGGTTGGAAGGGACCTTAAAGCCCATCTAGTTCCACCCCCCCTGCCATGGGCAGGGACACCTTCCACTAGACCAGGTTGCTCAAAGCCTCATCCAGCCTGGCCTTGAACACTTCCAGGGATGGGGCATCCACAGCTTCTCTGGGCAACCTGTTCCAGTGCCTCACCACCCTCTCCGGGAAGAACTTCTTCCTGATATCCAAACTAAATCTTCCCACGTGCCTTTTAAACCCCTTGCCTTTCCTTCACCTTCAGCTTCCTGCTTGGTCGATCATCTGTCATCTTGATCGCAGGCATTGAAGGAGGCGTGAGGCGGCTGGGGGTGGGCACATCAGTGGCTGTTGGCGCAGTGCTCCGGAGAACCGGGACACCCCACGATGGTCCCTGGAACAGTGTTCGCCACAGGCAGGGGGAGAAGATGTAACGGGGGTTAAGGGCATGTTCCACTCACAGTAAGCGTCAGGCCTGGGCCCGGTCAGAGAGCCCAGCGCGGTGCTGAACTTGCACATCAAACTGAAGAGTACGGCCGCAGGGAAAGGCTGTACCAGTACGGTTAATGCAAATAACCTCAGCGCCGCCCTTCTGAGCTGGGTGAATGCAGTCTGGTTACAAGAAAACTCCTCCTCCCAGGCCAGACCTTTCAATCCCTCCCCCAGAATCAGTTTTTGTAGAAGCACTTACACCGGAGCCTGCGGTGAACAGCTGCATCTCCTGGTCTCCCAGGGCACTCGGGAGGGGCAGATGCATTCTGTGCTGAACTCAGGCCCCCTCATCCACCTTCTCAGCCTTCACGTCTCCCTCCTCCAGCTCTCACAAGCCCCACAGCTGGCAAAGACAACCCCCTTCTGCCTTCACTTACCGAAAGGAAGATGCTGACACAGCACAGCTGGCTGATCCCAAGGGAGCAGGGAGATGAACTGCAATCCCAGCCCTCCCCTCCACCCTTATTCCATCCTCTGTTTCCTGTCCAAGGCCAGGCTGGATGAGGCTTTGAGCAACCTGGTCTAGTGGAAGGTGTCCCTGCCCATGGCAGGGGGGTTGGAACTCGATGGTCTTGAAGGTCCCTTCCAACCCAAACCATTCTGGGATTCTATTCATGTTTTAATTCCCAGAAGGCAAAACACAGGCTGTGAGTTCCCATCTGCGCAGCCTGACAGGGTCACCTGACCAACCTACCTACACACAGCTTTCTTCTTCCCTTTGTTTTCCAAATGTACCTTTCCGATGCTCCGTGCCTTTGCCCCAGCCGTGAGTCCAGCACACCTCAGCCACCCAACGGCTGGTCCTGTGCAAGCAGAGGGCAGCGGTACAGCAAGCAGCTGCGGGTTAGAGGGGGTTTGATTGCACCCATCAAAGAGTTCAAAAACTTTATTGACCTCTAACCTGATTAGAATATGCCAGATGAGAACCAAATATTGTACAGAAAGTTGTACAGAATTTTTTTTTACATAGAAAACTTTACAGATCTGTACCATATACATTTTGTCCATCGGAAAAAAATTTCTACATCCATTGGAATACAGAACGCTTAACAATCTCGCCTGCTAACCATCGGAGCACAATTCACAGTATGAATACGTTTCCCATAAATTTTAACCGTCCCCAAGCCATGCCGGATTTGTTACTCGAATATATTCAACATTAAATTCTGTACAGGAGAGTGAAATCTACATCAAACAAAAAAAAAAACCCAACCCCATGTGACAGCAGACACAGCCTAGACTCGTTTGCAGCGATTCAAGTCCCAGTCCTTAAAGGATCATCGTTTCAATGGCTCGTTACGTTTAAAAGCCCTAAAACAAGTATGTTACGGGTCGTTACGTCGGTCGTGATATTTCTACCTCTGTTCTTGACGAAAAGTCAGCAACACTAACTTCTGGGCTACAAGGAAACCGAAAAGGAAGGAAGGAGAAGAAAGCAGAAAATAATCACAACCCCAAAAAAAGAAACCCAAACCTCGAGTGCATTTGGTAAACAGCCAAGTGTTGTGGGTTTTCAGCCAACCAACAGTACAGCAACCAAACAATCGAGGAAGAACTGTAGAGTGCTGAGGAGTTTATATTACAGACCTGCAGCTCTGTACACTTGTCACAGGAGGATGATCAACCCCCGGTCTCAGACAGCCGGAGTGTGCAAAATTCCGAGCAGCTCAGACACAGCTGCCAAGTATCTTTTACCACAAACAATCATCTCGGGTTTTCTTTTCACTATAAACATGTTACCCTTCACAACGCAGCTCTCCTGAGCTGCACTTCTTCCCGAAGCTCAGACCTTTACACACCGAGGTCTCCGGGTGCACGCTGCCGTCCAGGGCTGTCGGCGAAGGCGACCGCAGCCCACGCTGACCGGGGGGGCGGCGCCCAACGCCGGCTCCCTGCCCAGCAGGAGCCAGGTGCGAGGAACCGACGGAGACAATCCATCAGGAAAGAGGGACTAGAGTGTTGTAATTACAGTGGTAAGCATCCGTACCGTTAACCCTGGGATATGCGCTGCCATATGGAGCCCATTTTTATGGATATCCAGACAGAAGGGCTGCTCAGACTCCCGGTCCTTTCGCTTAGCTGAGGAGTACCAGCACGGCTCAGTCACTCTCTGCTACTGCCTGCTTGTTCCAGACTCCTGTTCCGCTGGCTGGGAAATTTGAAAAACCACACCAATCCGCAGGAAAAACCTTCGTAGGACGGCTCGGAGTTCAGGAATGAGGTCAAACTGCATGATTTCACACAACAGTGGATAGTAGAAGGAGGCGTGAGCCTTGAACTGAGGAGAAAACAGAGGAAATGGTTCTATTAAGCATCACTACACCCCAGAAAGCGTGCTGCAAGCGAAGGACTCGGAACACGCTCCCCGGGCAAGGTGGGAACCCCACGAGGTGACAAGCGGGAACACCTCCGTAACCGAGGGCGCCACGCTAGCGCAAGGCCGAGCGCGCTGCAAGTACCGACAGGTGCTCGCTGGCTGCACGCAGCTCCGTCCTAACGCCTCTTCCTCAAGAGGGAGGTTTTTTCTTACCCTTTCATCGCTTATCTTCAGCACTTTAGTCAAAAATAAGAGTAACAGATTAGTCCAGGCTTCCCGATGACTTTCTGACGTGAGGGTGAGGAAGTAGCTCAGGGCCTCGCTGCAGACGCTGTGGAGAAAGGACACAAACCAGTGACCCACGCTCTGCTCGGAGCTCTACAGCAGCGAGGGAGCTGCAGCTTTGCAGCTGCAGCAGCGCAGAGCCCGGGGGTGGGACAGCAGCACCCTACGAAAGCTGCCAGAAGCCTGAAGAGCAAGAGGAAGCCGTGATTTTGTTCGGTCCGTAACCCAAAGTCCTAGGAGAGGGGCAGCGATCACGCTGTCTGCGCACGCATCGAAAGCGCATCGAGTGCTCTCGGAGAGGGATTAAAATGCCGGTGGCAAAGTGATATGTCAACTTTAAGAACGACTCTCATGCTGATGTGGCCAGGTAGCTTTCAGCTCTGCTCCTTGCCCTATCAACCCTGAGGTACACTCACGGCCTTACTGCCGTGCTTTTAAGCCCCGTGTACTCGGCCCCTGACCCTGCAGACTACAAACGGTCAGGTGAACCTTTGTGTTCACAGTAATGAACCACCAAGAAGCCAAAAGCTGCCGTGTGCCCGCAGGCCCGGTGCTCGTTTCTGCAGGTGCGAACAAAGAGGCTCCGTTCCCTCAGAGGTCTGAGGTCACAGACAGAAAAAAGCAGGGTTTAGGTGACGGCTGCTTCTCTTCTGAAAGAGGAGCTGTGACAATCAATCCTCTACCCGCTACGGGAGAACGACAAAACCCGTGGTCTCTCCCGCAGAGGCAGCTTCAGCGGCTGGAGGCACAGCGCTCTCCAGTCAACACACGGACTCGGTATCAGCCGTCGCCACACTGCGGCAGCTCGGGGAGGTTTACTGGCCTTTTAAATAAAAATAAACCCCCCGCAGCCTCAGAAATAACATCCACCGGTTCAGCTCCATGGACCTTACTTCAGTAGCCTCTGCTGGACCTCCTCCCACGCGCCGGTGCGGCTTTCGTCCATGTACATACGGAACAGAATGCGCAACCCACAGGCGAGGCTGCTCGTCTCCTGTTTCAGCAGGTTGGGCTTCGATTTGCCTTTGAATCCTATGGAAATTCCAAGCATCCGTTTAGAGTTTTGTTTCATCTGACATTTTTCCTTACAGTTCTCCACTTCTCCTCCTAAGCTCCTGCAATTCATTTATCCTGACACTGCAGTGGAGCACTGCTAAAAAATTAACCTATGGACACACGCCATGGTTGCGTTCGGCACCTGTTTCTATGTGCTTCCAGGCAGATGTGAAACCCGGGAGCACGGTGCCTTCTGACCACCTGCACAGGGACTGTTCTGCCTCAGTCCCAGCGGAGGTCCACCCGCACAAAACCAGTGCCCACAAGTATTAACACCACCTCACTCGAGCTGAAGTCGTTCCACGCACGTCAACGCGCGCAACGGCTCGCTGCGCATCAACGCCTGCCAAGTGCCGGGTCCTGCACCTGGGCCACAACAGCCCCACGTGACACCTGGGGACAAGTGCCTGGAAAGCTGCGTGGCAGAAAAGGACCTGGGGGTGTTGGTTGACAGCTGGCTGGATATGAGCCAGCAGCGTGGCCAAGGTGGCCAACGGCATCCCGGCCTGCGTCAGGAACTGTGTGACCAGCAGGACGATGGAAGTGACTGCCCCCTGTACTGGGCACTGGTGAGGCCGCAGCTCGAATGCTGTGTTCAGTTTTGGGCTCCTCACTGCAAGACAGACACTGAGGTGCTGGAGCGTGTCCAGAGAAGGGCAACGGAGCTGGGGAAGGGTCTGGAGCACAAGTCCTGTGAGGAGCAGCTGAGGGAACTGGGGGTGTTCAGCCTGGAGAAGAGGAGGCTCAGGGAGACCTGATCGCTCTCTGCAACTACCTGAAGGGAGGTTGCAGAGACGCAGGGGTCGGTCTCTTCTCCCGACTGACAAGCAACAGGACAAGAGGAAATGGCCTCAAGTTGCAGCAGGGGAGGTTTACATTGGATATTAGGAAAATGTCTTCATGGAAGGGCAGTCAGGCACTGGAACAGACTGCCCAGGGTGGTGACAGTCACCATCCCTGCAGGGATTTGAGACTGTATAGATGTGCTCAGGGACAGGGTTTAGTGGTGACCTTGGCAGTGTTGGGTTAATGGCTGGACTTGATGATCTTAAGGGTCTTTCCCAACTTAGGAGCGCGAGGTTCCATATTCACAGTACACACTCACAATCCAAAATGGGAACACAGCTAACTTTGGTGCAAGGGAGAGATTAAACACAGTGATACAGAGAGTCCATTTTCCACCTGTTTCAGACAATGACAGGTATTTCACTTACACACTGGTAGGTAAAACAACCCCCCCTGAGTAAGTTTCAGGGTTTTGTGCCCGCAGCTTCCAAGTCTGGGACTCACAGCTACAGCCAGGGCTCAGCTTGGCAGCCCTAATCCAGAGAAACCCGAAATCTTAGGAAACCGAAAGGATATTTGCACCTGCACAAATGCTCCCCTCCCCCTTCACAATTCTACGGCTACGAAGTTACAGCCTGACATACAGTTACACATTCTAAATTCACATTTTGACCTATTTTTGGGTCAATTAAAAGCGCAGTTACGCATTCTCACATTCTCCAAGGTGCCCGACTCACCTGCTTTCCAGAGAGCAGTTCTTTGTTCATTGTTTGAATTAAATGCTTTAGCAAACCTGTGAGATTCCAGCAGACAATCAAGAAGTTTGAAAAGCTGCTGCGACGTCAGAAAACGATACATCCCTTGATCTTGTGTATCCACGTGGACATCGAAGTCTACTGCATCTCTCTATTAAAAAAATTAAACAGTTAAAAAAAAAAAGGTATTTCAAGTAAAAATTCACAACTGTCTTCAGCAAACTGCTGCGATAACTCAATCCTACCCTGTTTTTATCTGTAGAATCACAGAAAGGTTTGGGTTGGAAGGGACCTTAAAGACCATCCAGTTCCAACCCCCCTGCCATGGGCAGGGACACCTTCCACTAGACCAGGTTGCTCAAAGTCTCATCCAGCCCGGCCTTGAACACTTCCAGGGATGGGGCATCCACTGCTTCCCAGGGCAGTACTGTATTTGTACCAGTATTTAAGCTTAAAGCTGTATCAGAAGTTGTATCCACACCCCAGTCACACACATCCCCTTCACCAACACGTTTTCATCTCCATAGGGTGCTGCCCCAGCACAGCAAACGCAACTCAGCGCAAGGTGTGAGAGACCTCAGCGGTCTGCTGGGCCCTCTCCAGCACGTCTACAAGCGCTTTATTAAACTGGAAGATCTTACAGGAGTTTGTGAAACTTTCTCTCCTAGTTAGAGAGATACCTGTCAGTTCTACTTACTTGTGCTGCTGCTAGGTTCTCCGCATCCTCTTTTTTGCTGGTTGCTGGGAAGAACACAATGTTGTCAATCGTCTGAATGAGTTCCAGCTGAACAACGCATTTGATCAAAAGAGCAGCAAATAACTTCTGTTCTGGAAATTCTTTAAAGGGAAGAGAAAGAAAAGTGCTTGTTAACTAAAGGACTGCAATACTTCTTTCTCTGTTGAGCTGTTTTGGGGGGTAAGCTGAAGAACAGCTTGCCGTCAAGCACATTCACAGACCAAACCTGGAATCCCCCCATCTAAATTCGCTTCCAAAACCAGGACCAATCACCATGTTGACAAGTTGCAGGTTTTAAAACACAATATCCTAGCTCTGCAGTCACCTGGCACGTATTCGACCATACACCGTCACACAAAACCCACCAAAACCGGTAGCATCGGTGCAGTGGCGAGAACCAGAGGCTGGGAGACCGTCCCAGGAGGAGGCTCAGGATCGCGCTGACGCTTGTGAGTATGCGTGGCAAGTACTGAGATTGCCAACACGCAGCTCCGCACAAGCATTTTAAGGGTTTGATATATTGTCTCCAAATCAGGCTAAATACACCTATTTTCCCCACCTCCCCAGCTTCTGTTGCATCCTGGACAGAAAGAACTTGGCTTTTAAGGAAAAAAAAGGACTCCTCCTTTACACAGCATTACAAGGAGAATAGTTTTTTTGTATTTTTACTATTTTGCTTTGGGTACCCAGCCCGCAGCTGAACGCAAAGATTTGTAAGGCAGAGGTCACAAAGGTGGACCCCCAAGGGCCCAACAGAATTCTGTCACTCTCCACGGAGGCACAAATTGCATCCCTGCAATCTTCTCCCCGCGACATCACTGAAGCTGTGGTTGGGACTAGAGCCAGGGGTACCAAACGCCACCCTTAAGAGATGAGACACGCACTTGCTGTCGGCCTGGCTTTATTCGTTTCTTCACCTACTGTGGACCCTGCGCTGGGTTGATATGGACGTCCATCTGCAGACCTCGGCTGAATAGAATCGTGAATGTCTACTGACTTCTGGGAGATTGTATCCTGAAAAGAAAGCCAAAAAATTAACTTAGAGAGAACTTCCGCGAGCTAACGGTCGATAGCGGTGTGTGCTCTTCACGGCTTAAGACTTCTGCTATTTCAGCACTGCACTGTCTCATTCCCCTCAGTCATATTTGATGCTGGCCCTCAAGAAATGCCCTACTAAGAAAGAACTGAATATTTAACAAGCCAGAAATACCTGATTGCACAGTAAAGCCAACGAGCAGTATTTTGCACATCGGTATTTTTACTATGCCATCCAACCCCATTTACTAGGCCAGCCAACACGTAGTTTGGCTGTTACCAGATGAAGAGTCCGAGGTTTGCAGTAAAGTGCCAACTGCGAGATGCAGCATCTAGCCCCAGCTACAACAAACCCGCCAACGGCTTCCGTGACAACCTGCGTGCCTTTTGCAACGGATGGAAATGCGAATGCACGGCTCTTAAACGGCAAGTCCCAGCAATAGGAGATATCACTGAAAGGCTGAGAGCATTGGGCTTGTTCAGCCTGGAGAAGAGAAGGCTCCGGGGAGACCTTATTGCAGCCTTCCAGTACCTGAAGGGGCTACAAGGAAGCTGGGGGGGACTTTTTACAAGGGCCTGTAGTGACAGGACAAGGGGTAACGGGTTTAAATTGAAAGTGGGGAGGTTTAGATTAGATATGGGGAAGAAATTCTTCCCTGAGAGGGTGGTGAGGCACTGGAACAGGTTGCCCAGAGAAGCTGTGGATGCCCCATCCCTGGAAGTGTTCAAGGCCAGGCTGGATGAGGCTTTGAGCAACCTGGTCTAGTGGAAGGTGTCCCTGCCCATGGCAGGGGGGTTGGAACTAGATGGTCCCTTCCAACCCAAACCATTTTGTGATTCTATGATCATCAAACTTCAATCTTCACTCACCTTTACTCCCTCGCACGTTTCGAATTACAAGCTCCTACTAACGTGTGTGTGGGTGCTACAGGAACTCACCACAGTAAAGTGACGAGGGAGGGGAACATATGCACATCAGGAACGTGCTCTAATGTAAAATCCTTCTGGCAGAGATGCTTCAGCAGAGCGCTGCGACGTGTTCCAATTCTCTATCCCCTGAGCTAGAACTCAGTGCTTCTGGGAGATGAATTGCTGGGGTGTTGCTTTTTTAATACCTATCTGCCTCCTTGTTCATAAAGTATGAACACCACTGGGAGTACCTACTGTTTTCATTGCAGCAAGCGTTCAGTGGAAGAGGGAAACGTAATTAACACCAAAATGTGCTCTCACTGAGTGCAGAGCAGTTTCTACAGTGATTACTGTCCCTTTCAAGAACCCAGCATCTCCCCTGGCACGTGTTTCGGAAGGGTTGCTGGGGACTACACAGCAATTCCCTGCACTGCGCCGTTAACCAGATTTGAGTCGACACATACCATTCCTGTAACGCGCATAATCAGCTTTTCACACCAAGTAACCAAGGTTTTAATCACAATTAAGTATATTTTTAATAGATATTGTGTCTACAACCCTTCATTATACTTGGACTACCTGAAGAAAAATTAGATGGAAATACCTAAAGCCTGCAAAAATTCTATCCTACCAAAAGACCCACAATTCATCCCATTTAACACTATTTACTGTACAAGTTATGTTAATTTTGAAGTTGTCAAGTGTCTTTTTAGACTGAAGACAAAAAGTTAAACTATTTCAAAAAGATTGTGCAATTTAGACATGGCGAAGACATTTAACACATTTCCCATGTTTGCATGCTATTGGATTTGACGTAAATGAATCAAATCCATAGCCAATGTTCAGATCAAGCATTTTCTACATCAAACCCCTGCAAACGAGTCAGGAGACAGCAGGCAGATTCAGTCACATGCATATAAAACACCTCTATAATGAGAGCTGGCCACCAAAAATATTCACTCTCTTGAAAGTAAATTCTGTTGACGCTCCCTAAGGATAAATGGAGGGAAGCCAATCTCTCCAAGTCCATCTCATCTCGGACCGCATCCTTGCACAATTTTAATCACATGCTTTGTGAACCTACAAGAACTCCATGCAGCGATCTTGTGAGAATGTCCAAAAGCTAAACTCATCAGCAGTACAGCAGCTATGGGGATGCCGCTCGTCGGCTAATCCAGACTTTCCATCCGTTTATTCAACCGGTGCCAACAAAGCTGATGGTTATAGATGCTTTCTATTGTAAACACTGATGTTTAAGTTCTTATTACCAGAGAAAAGGGGGGGG
>NW_010258506.1:17346-48392 GCF_000690775.1 Eurypyga helias
GAAATCAATCTGGCAATCTTTCCACCTCCAGCATTTTCTCATCATGCCAATATATCAAAGAGAATGTTGAGCAAAATGAAACAAAAACGATGCCCCAAACCAGAAAACATCTCAAACCCTAAATACCGTAATTACAGACACCTACCAGTCACAGAACATCACCTAAGACATACACCAGTAAGGACCTACAGCCAGCTTGTAGAAGCCAACTTTGCTGCAAACAAATACCTACTTCTTTCCCAATTAATTCCTTGCCATGTTTAAGCATTAAACAGCACTTTAGCTGGGGGGGGGGGGGGGAATCTTTTTCAATTAAATTAAAACTGAAAAATGGGTTTAAACCAAGTACAGAACTACAGAATGGTTTGGGCTGGAAGGCACACAGAAGATCACCTAGTTCCAAGCCCCCGCAGGGCTACCTTCCTCTGGATCAGGTTGCACTCTTGCTTATTCCACGTCAAAACACATTCCTACCGAGCTTTTAAAATGTTTGTTGTCTCTGCAGCTTACCAGTTTTTCTTTTGCATCGGAGGGAGATCCAGAGCCATACTCCCCACTGGCTGGTCGCCAAGTCAGCAGCCTTGAAAACACAAAACCAGTACCAAATGTATTAAGTTTGAGACACAAACTGGAACCGATATTCTAAAAAGTCCACTGCAATATGGTAGGGTTTTTTTGCATTCATTAGATGAATGGAAGCCAAGCGTGAAAAGAGTTGAATAGAAATGCTTCCATAAATGAATAAGCTCATTTCAGTTTAAGTGTATATTTTACTCTCACACATACTGAAAAATTTACAGTATTGTGTTCTTTGACCTTCAGCATTCCAGCCAACTGCCTTAGACAGACACTGGATTATGTGGACGTGGATTAATCTTTCTCAGAAATACTGGATTTGACCTTAGGCAGTGCTGTAGTTCCATTAGTGGGCCCTGTCCTCTCACACCACCTTAAGTTTTACCTGGAATAAGCAGTGGATCTACCCCAGGACAAATCAGCATGAACATCTGGAGAAGTTCCACATTCTGTTGGGGACACGTTCCAGCATTGTGGTTCTATTTCTGCTTCGGATCCAACACTTCCACTTCGGATCCACTGCCGTTACGAGGTACCAAGTCACTGACACTACTTCAGATCTCTTCCCTGCTGTTCTCCTCTAGCATCCTGCTGTCCTGGGGATCTTTGCCTTAAGCACTAAAAAAACCTCTTCATTAACTGTAACTTAGGCTGGCTGTTCCAGAGAAGAGGGAAATTGGATTACATATCCTAAGTGGTCCCAACATCTCTAGTTTCAGCAAATCTATTGCTACAAAGTTAGACTAAAGTCATCGTGAAGACCTCAAACTACTCAGCCTTCATCCGTGTGAGGCAACACTTGATGGACATTGGTGTCTGCGTCCCCCAAGTGAGATCCTTCCCGTTGTGTTAAGGATCCTAAACGAGAATTTCACTGATCTCCGCACAACTAAAGACCACATAACTAAAAAGAGACAAAGCAGAGCTAAGACAAGATAAATTCTCGAGGCATGTAATGGGACAACAAATAAAGCAAAGAACTTGAAAGCTACCAGGACACAAACTGCAGATTTTGCTGGATCAGAGGTTGTTAAATAGTGTAACTTATTCTGAGCTATAAAGCCTTCCACCTGCCAAAGGAGGTACTGGAATAACGAGCCATTATGAGCCGGTAGAGGCCAGATCGCTGTAATCAGTGCGAGGAACCGATTCTAACTCTTGAATTTGCTGAGGACAAGAGGCATCCGCCCTGGCTTTCTCAGCGCCAGTGAGTCCAGACTTGTCTCATCAAGCGTCAGAAAATTTCAATTAAAGAAATTATAGGCAGGACAGAAATGAAAGAAAAAGAAGAATCAAAGAAACTATTAAAGTGAGCTCACAAAGTACAGGCTGGATGAGCAAAGAGTGAGGTGGGTTGAAAACTGGCTGAACGGTCCTGCTGGGAGCGTGGTAGTCAGGGGCACAAAGTCCAGCTGGAGGCCAGTAACTAGTGGTGTACCCCAGGGGTCAATCCTGGGTCCAGTTCTGTTCAAGAGGGTCATTAATGGTCGGGATGATGGGGCAGAGCAGACCCTCAGCAAAGTCACTGACAGGCTGATAGGCTGGAGGGTCATGCTGCCACCCTGAGGGACCTCAACCGGCTGGAGAAATGGGCCGACAGGAACTTCATGCAGCTCAACAAGGGGAAGGGCAATGTTCTTCCTCTGGAGAGCGACAACCCCAGGGCACTGGTACACGCTGGGGACCGCCAGACTGGAAAGCAGCTTGGCAGAGGAGGACCTGGGGGTCCTAATGGACACCAAGCTGAACATGAGCAAGCCCAAAAACCGGGAAGTGGTCTTGGAGAAACTGCTCCAGGCAGCCCTGCCTGACAGGGGGTTGGCCAGAGAACCTCCAGAGCCCCTTCCAACCCCAGCCACGCTGTGTGATTCTGTGTCAGCATCTTCGCCTCAGTGACTTTGTGGAAGCTTGGCAGGGGTACAGTTTCGGCTTTTCTAGCAAGTGATCCTTGCTGAAACCGGTAGCTGAGTAAATGTTGCAGTACTAAGTTTTCCAAACAAGGAAATGTTATGATCGCCCCTCCCTGCATAAAAATAACTTCCCAAGGCCCAGCAGAGGCCAGTACTATGACTAAGAACTCCTCCAGCCAATGCCACAGCTCTTATATGGACTAAATTACACAATACCTGGAAGATGTTTTCTATGATGGGGATAAGAGGACAGATGTAATCCTACCAGATCAGATGAACAAAAACCTCTGCCAGAAGATACTCTGCGCTCCAGAGATTCACAGCCTCTGACTACCTACTTCAAGACAATTAGCAGTAAAGCACTTGCCCATAAAACTTCCACATATACCACTGTGCAATCTGCCTGTCCTCATTTCAGGAGAGATGAACTATCCTGTTACTTCCAGCCAGGGGAAAAAAAATGGTAAAAGGAGCATTTGCTTTCTTCTCCAAGTCCTGGGGCAGCCTCCACAACAAGTGGGGTACTAAGATTGTGTGTCCAGAAACAAACCCCACAATTAAGGCTAGAAGGGCAGAAAAAGCTCCACTACAAACATAAGGCTAACAGAGGGACAAAGAAATACAAATACGAAATGCCAGCCAAACCAGGAGTCACAGAAAGAAAGACCCCATGAGGAGAGGGAAAAAAGAAGGAGCTATACAGAAGGAGAAAGCAGTATCCTCCCAGGGCTCCGAAAGAGAAGGAAAAACCAATGAGGATAAAGTCTCCGTTAAAAATAGGAATTATTATTGTTGTATATTGTTACTGTGATCTTTTCTTACCTGTCTACAAAGCTTCAGCTTTGATCAAATGCAGTCAAAGTGAAAAGACACTGTTGAGCAGTTTCATGTCACCCAACAATTGTTGGGAAAAGAGCAGGCATACTTTCACCACAGGAAAGGAGACTGACTCCATATGAAGGGATTACTCGCAGATAAAATCCGTGTAGGATTGATTTTACACTGCAGAAGTTGGGAACCTCCCAGAAATATAAGAAGGAATAATATAATCAAGTCCTCAAAGGCGGCAGAGAAAGAGTAAAAAAGGAGATGCGAAGTAAAGAATGGAAATCTCTGGAACGAGTCAGACGCTCTCCTAGGAAAAATAACCCACTTGAAAAGCAGAACCCTATAAACATCAAAGGGAATAAGGCACGTATTTAAATCAGATATAGCTAAAGGCAACGCGCGTATTGTGAATGTCTCTAAAGATGAAGATATCCAAAATGCTGCTCTAGAAGGGTTTCTAATACTCAACTGTAGGAACACCCAAATCCCTGGGTTTTGATGATTATGTGGAAACCAAAGCAAATGTGTTGCTGCTGAGTGTTCACTTGAGAATCTTTCCAATTAGGGGACATAGTAAATTAAGGCTAATTTGATTGGACTTTTACACCTAGAGGTTTGGTTTCAGTTTTTATTTTTGGCAGTTACCAAAAGGCAAAAATACTACCTTGCTAGCTCCCAGGTGTTTCAGCCTTACTTCAGTATCACTTTTTTTGATTCATACCTCCTCACTTAGAAAAGTAGGTGAGGTAGTGACAGACGGGTTGAATTATCTTTTAAGCATGACTGAAGCTCTCTTTCAGTGCTCTCTGATACACAACTCGCAAATTAAGGAAAGATTCACGTGCAGAAGGTTCCCTTTCACCTCAGTCTTCTTCTGGCCTGAACTAGGTGATACCCAGAGGGGGACGCTATGAACTAGCTGACAGTGCAGGACACGGACGGAGGTTACGGGAGCTGAAGACAAGTAGTGTTACACCTCAGTGCTGGTAGGAAAGGGGAAATAAACCCCTCCTCTTTGGTGTAATGCTGGACGTGGTTCCTTGTTATTCTGCTTTATGACGTACATGTAAGACACACGACCCAAAACAGCGCAGCCTTGCACCAAGAAACTCCACGCGGCGCTGCAGGACGAAGGGAAAGGCAGCTACCAACTGCGCAAGACAGCTTTCATAAAAAGGTGGGGATCCACAGGAACGACGTATGAAGTGAACCACCGACCTCGGAGAACACTAAACTCGTAACTGTTGCGATATTTTAGTATTTTGTGGGAAAAGCTTCACACGTAATTCCAAATTGCAACGTCTGCCCATCAACAGCATTCTTCTGAGCAAACAGAATAATGAAAATGGCCCAAAAAACCCCAAAAAAACAGACAGTGCTTCTCAAAAAAATAATTTAAAAAGTGAATCAAGTTACAATTTTGGGGTTTGTTGGTTTGTTTTTCCACCCTTACACCCCATATGGTATTTCTACTTTTTGACAGTTTATCATTTACAACACAGAAGCAGTGTATCCAGCACCTAACTCCTCGTTATATTCCAAGAAAGTCTGCCTCTGTATAGTCCACACACAGAGCTTTCTGTTCACCCCAGTTACCAGATACCTAACAGTCTGAAACCAGGAAGTCACCTAGCCAAACTATTCTACGAAGAACAGATACCAAGGCTCATCTTACGCATGAGGGATCGTAGTTTTGAAAATATCCAGCATGCAAGTACAGGTTTTGTCCCAGATTTCTAGGGTAAACTTTTCACCATTTAAGATGACAACATTCTCCAAGCAGTTAGTACCAGACCGTGCCAGTTGTTCATTGTCTGGAAAAAAGACAAACAAGGCATTTGTCAGGCCACAGGCAGCACAGTACAACGCCAACGCCGTTTCACGTAAGGTGGGACGGCCCTACCTTGCTGCACGCACCAGTACAGCTGCGCAAATATATCATCCAGGAGAACATCGCTGAGTACTTCTAAATACTGTGTGAACACATCACATATTGCATAGAGTGCGTGGTTGCAGGTGGTTGTCATCCATTCGGCTTTCTAGGAGGGGGAGGGGAAAGGTTACAACTTTAAGGTGAAACTTTTCGGATTCACATCCCTGCAGGCAGACGGATACACGTATTTACTCCATCTGAACTGCTTTGTAGTGACATGCAATTCCTTTTTATGCCTCCAACCCCCCAAAACTTGGAGCCCCAGCTTCTTCTTTGCTGACTAGGCAGGTTTAGAAGACTACGGAAAAGAACAGCTATTCTCAGAGACCAGATCACAGGACTGACAAGCACCTACCCTCACCAGACACTGAATCTGACATTACACGTAGTGTCTAACCCTAGCTCAACAGCTGAACACCAAGCTGTTTCCTCCGTTTCTTCTAAATGTTTTCCAGGGAATGAAAATTTAGAAAGTGAGACCATGTCCTTCTACAAAGAGTCAGGCAGAGCCTCCCAAACAGCCGACAGTTTGGATCCAATTTCTAATATTAATAATTTACACAAAATTTACATCAATAAGCCCATTTCTGTTTCGGTTCCATGTCAGGACAGCATCTGATAACTTATTTCTTTCAACTGTGACTTCACTGCTGATTACAAACCTCATTCCAATGAACATGCTGCCATGAAACTATGTCTCAGATTCCAAACATCATGTGTACAAGCTGCAGTTCTGTCCACAAACCCCAAATACATTGAGTTTTATGTTATTCTTCTGCTGTTCATAAACTACTCGGCCTTTTACACACATGGTTTAAAAACGAGAAGAGTGACAGAACGCTAACAAACCAAAACAAGGAAGGCTACCAGAACCACAGGTCAACTGTGCGAGTGCTGGGGTTTGCCTTACATGACTTGACAAGCTATAGTACTAATCAGGTCTTCCACTCTAGAGATCTCACATAAATTATCTTCCCTGACTTTTTTCACCTCAGTCTGCTGCTCTGGCAGCTTCATGTTGTCAAATATCCTGAAGACAATCCGAAACAAATCTTGCCACCAGTGTTTTTCGTAAGTGTGGCCGTATGTCTTCATTATTTCGAACATTACTGTTAGGCCCCTGAAACAAAGAAAGAACAACATATATTGAGAGTTACAAAAAGACAGGCACTGGACCAAGAACGTCCAACTGCAACAGGAATAAAACTCGAACTCTGTTAAGGACATTATATATTGATCGGATGTGGATTTGTCACACCAATATGTCAAATTAAATAGGAAATTGGCTTGTTTAGAAAGCACTTCAAAGTCACAGGCAACAGCCAGAAAATACTTTTGAGAAGTGTGGTAATTTCAAATTAAACAAAAGAAAAAAAAAAAGGTAAATGACTCCTTTACAAAGGACCACAAAAAACAGAGGAACAAGTATTTCCAGGGAAGAAATACAGAGGTTTAGAAACAAGTAGTAATCTTCAGCTATAAAGGGATTCCGGATGCACAGCTCACCTGTAGACACATGAACTGAAAGTGAACTGCATCCAACCGCCCAGACTGAGTGTGAGAACGGCAAGAGAACATGCACTTTATATGGGAAAAGCCGAAAACAAGCAGGTTTTCCATGAAATCAGAGTGCAGATTTGCTTTTTCAACTCTTTCTGCAATCCTCAACCAGTTAACGAACCATGGTGTGAAACCAGTTTAAAAATCCTCAAGGTAAGTATGATGGGTAAGACACAGGAAGGCAGGCAGGACCAGGGTCGTGAGTTTTAATTAAAACAAAAAACAAACAAACAAAACCAAACCAAACAAACAAAAAACCCAAACAAAAAAAAAATTCCACAGAATTTCGCTGCTGGAGTCCACTAAAATCAGACCCACTCATTGCACGGAGCGTTCTGCATTCTATTCGAACAGAGCAAAAATGGAAACGTGACAGGAGGCTTACCCAGGCCAACTGTGACAAATCTCATTGAATTTTTGACTATTTAACTTTAAGGAAATGTATTACCCATCTATTTAACGTAATGCAATCACAGCCACGTAACTTCATGATTTATCATCACGGAAGATCAAAATTTCCTACGTAAAGAACACAGACTTGATTTCAATGGCATCTATTTAAAAGGTGTTTTAAAAGTCTGTTGTTCCCACAGTGATCTCACCTACATTAAACAGGTAAGTCATTTTACAATGGTTACGTTTACTAAAGGAGTTGGTTTTAATTTAAAAGTGAAAAGTAAGCGTTTTGAAATTCAAATTACAAATACTGATTGTTACCTGGTTCTTACATCTAATTTGCATCTATTGATGATGCAGGACAACTCAAACAGAATCGGGAACCAGCCTCGCACCCACACTCTGTCTTCGGGAGCTACGTTCATGTCATCACTTGTGTATTCCTTGAATGCCTTTAGAAAAAACACAGGGTTATACAGGGTAAGATTCTTCAAAATAAACCACAATCTGGGCTGTAAATAAGAGTATCTGCTGTACTAGTCCTGCACCTGATAGCTCCGGTGAGCTGGCCACCAAAACAGTAATACCGAGAAGGTGAAGTTTTTCCAAGTAATGCTTAGTATATTATGAATCCCAGGAATGGTTTGGGTTGGAAGGGACCTTAAAGCCCATCTAGTTCCAACCCCTCTGCCATGGGCAGGGACACCTTCCACTAGACCAGGTTGCTCAAAGCCTCATCCAGCCTGGCCTTGAACACTTCCAGGGATGGGGCATCCACAGCTTCTCTGGGCAACCTGTTCCAGTGCCTCACCACCCTCTCCAGGAAGAATTTCTTCCTGATATCTAATCTAAACCTCCCCACTTTCAATTTAAACCCGTTCCCCCTTGTCCTGTCACTACAGGTCCTTGTAAAAAGTCCCCCCCAGCTTCCTTGTAGCCCCTTCAGGTACCGGAAGGGACAATAAGGTCTCCCTGAAGCCTTCTCTGCTCCAGGCTGAACAAGCCTGGAGAATAGTAAAATACAAAGGAGATGATACATTCAAACATCAGACTTTTCTTGTAGTCCAGTCTGAGTCTCTGACTCTTTTTATACAGACAGCACTGAAATTGAGGATCTACTGTAACATTTTGAGGATAACAAGCATTTTTACTTATGCCATTATCCATTCTCCACACCATTTCTCAAGAGAGAGCAGATCCTGAGACACGCTGATTTCCAGCAGCTCCCAGGAAAGCTAGCCACTAGCTGAACTGGGTGGATGGAGATGGCCAAGGATGGGGGGATAGAAGAAAAAAACCCCAGAAATCACTGATACTTTCAGAGCTTGACTCATTTTATGGTTTTGTTGCTTCTCAATAAAGTAGGTTTCTCATTAATCTCTGAAACCTGAAAGAAAGTCAATATGGTAGGCACGAGGAATTTTTTCCTTCCAACAGCACCGTCGATGAAAGCATTTCTAATTTCGTTAATACAGACTATACCTGAGGTCTATCAGATACATATTTTGCACAGTGGCGAATGAGGCGGATCGCTTCCATACTGGTATCTGGAAATGCTGCATTGCAGGCAAACTCAGACAAGCACTTTACTGCATCCTGGAAAGAATCTATGGTTGCTGGGAAGTGTTTTTCAAACACAATTGCTGGGAGGAAAGCGTGAACAGAAGAAAAAAAAAAAAGGTGTCATGCTTTACAATCAGTTGATAATAGAAGTAATAAATATTAACAGAAGTTAAGAGACTGGTTATTGATTGGTGCTGTCAAATGCTTGACTAGTAATAAAAACTAAAAAAATGAATGCTCAACCAAAATTTTAAAAATAATCACCTAGGGGGCAGTCTGTTTGACAGTAAATAAGTGTCTAAACCAAACCAAGGTGGCATCTGAAGGGGGGAAATTTAGCAGTTAAGCAGGATCAGAGCAGGATCAGAGCTACAAAAAATCCACCAGCCTGTGCGGTCAGAGCTTAAGAGGGCTACGTAAAGCACAGAGTTGGGTCTGCAGCGGGACTTCCCTCAGCAGAAAAAAAAACAGCAGGAAGGTCCTGTCGCCTTGGTTTTAAATAGTCACTTTTGAAGAAAAAAAAGAAGGTTTTTATCAATGCTGAACAAGTTTTGGGAACTTGCAGAGGTCGAGACAGAGTAAGAGATCTCTCATGGCACTTCACTTAAAGCATCTCGATTAGAACAGGAAGGAAAAACACCTTATCAATAAATAAATGAATAATAAACCAGTAAATATCACAGTTCTGAGCTGGGTGGCACTTCCTCCTAAACAGGGCCACAGGCAGGCACACTCCAGAAACAAGGAAGGCGGCCCGCAGACAACAGAATACTAAAACACAGTTCTGGTTTTGCTGGGGGGTAAAAAAAAAACCCACAAAAAATCCCAACCCCAAACTCAAAATTCTTCTCTTACATGAAAATGTACCCATTCAGTAAAATTATCTAAGGCTCGACTTCTTTTACTGCAGAATGCTACAAACATATATATTATTTAAGGCATAAAGGAAGACAGCTATAAACTTACTGAATTATTTTCCTACGTGTTTTCCCAGAGGATTGGTTGAGAAGTGTAAAAGCACGAAGCGGGCTCAACTACACAGGCTGTAGAGCCCACAGACCCCCAAAGCTCCTCAGCCTGGGGAGTCACGCACGCTTTCACGATGTCTGAATATCAGCAATACTCACTGACAATGTGTCCCGTGGTCTGGAACGCAAGTTCCACTATACTTTCATCCTGATCTGAGGCAGCCAGATGAAATACTGAAAAAATGTTTTTCCAGCCAGAACGGATGTTAGCAGCTTGGGAATTTACCATCTGTGCAATACAACGTACAACCATGTCTCGAATAGTAGGAGACCTAAATTAAGATGATAAACAGTAATTGTTTAAATTAAACTACGTAACCCCTTAGAACAGTATAGTTCTCCAGCAGCTGATTTTACAACAGCAATTTGAGAAGTTAGTTACAATTATGATCCCAGGTGATTCAGTTAATTGTATGTTAGTACCTGTTTCTCTTCATGATATGTTCAAACGGTCTTAGGAAGTCCTTCTGGAATCGGAAATTCGCGAGTTCTCCTTTTTCCAAGAACTTCATTGATAATTGCCTTAATGAGTCTACTGCAAAAATAGCTACATCTTCATTGGGATTGCAGCCAACCTGATAACGTACAAGAGAAACGCATAGTAAGCTTCCATCAGAATTCTTATGGATTCGGCCCAAGCTGCCTTTACATTTGGTAACTAAGAACTCAGCAGTAATGGAAAATTAACAAAACTAAACAGTAGCCAATTCCATAAAACACACTGTTAATGCAATTCACTAATCCCTAACCAATTCCAGCTGTTTTTTCTGTTAGCAATGAAAACTTTTTAAAAATAAACAAGCTGTCTAGAAAGACAAGCTGTAGTTAAAAAACACGTCAAACATTCACCTGACAAATAGTCAATTTAGACTTGAACAGAAAACAACCTCTTATCCCAAGTTTCATAAAACACCCCCCAGAAATGACAACCCATCGCGAAAGGCAGCCAGTTCTCAACCCAGGTCATGATAAATGAAGTATACTCCCGCTCTTACACCGATTACATTGTGTATCTCTGCCCTACTGCAGGCTTTCCAGCTTTACAGTTTTTGTTGCGTTTTAAGCCACTCAACACAAGGCCAGAAAAACCCCTCTCTAATTCAGATGAGCACATGCTTTTCCAAACCTCTAAACAAAATTGATCTGTATTGATATTCAAGGAGTATGCAGTATAATCATTAAGAGGGATACCTTATTAAAATGATCTCCAATAACTTCCCAAATTCTAGACCACTGTAGCCTTATCCGACCCATGTTGTAGTAAGAAATCTCTACTATCTTCTGCAGACTAAACATTCGAGGGTGGGTGGCGGAGAGCAGCTCATCCATAGACACAGCACAAAGCCAGCGAACGAAATCCACTGTTAAATGACCACAGATTTTAATGCAGTATTTTTCTGAGGTTTAAGACAAAGCTGCCTTGCAGGGGGGGTTGAAAAAGATAAAACCTACCGATAGCATTTCCATCCAACCTTGTAGATCCCGTAAATATTCTGTAAAGTGCAGTTTAAGACATGGTTACAATTTCTTAAAAGAGCATCTATCAGACATGTATTCAGTATTCTTAAAAATTACATAGAGATACCCCCCTTGAGTACTTCTGTTCATTAAAAACAATTAGTAAATGTGGGAGAAAACTTGAGCTTTGAGAATAAAATCAGAAATACTTCCGTTGTTTCTTATATCTGAGAATAACGCCGACAGGCACGCGTGGAGCCTGGGAGGTGAGCGCCGCTTCTAACGCTACCCCTCCACCAGCAGTGATGGGTGGATAGTGTCAGGAGTTTATAAACTCTTCAGCCCTGCTCCAAATACAAAAGTCAAACTCCTCCAGAGCACACAACTCCTGTTTGTCACGACAAAGACATACTTGAAACACTACGAGGTGGGGAGAAACACCGCAAACCTAATGAGCTAATGAGCTTTTATGTGTTTGGACATTAAGCCTCCAGTCCGCTTGATGGGATTTCACTGCAAGGCAACTTTCATCGATACTGCTGCCTGTACTCACTCACAGAAATGCTTCTAAGCCTTCGGAACAACACTACTTTGTGACTGTCAGTTTTGTCAACCATTAAGTAAATGGTGTTTTCTCATTTCTTATACCCTGACAGCAGAAGATCTATCAACACTCCAGTCTGATCAGTACTTTACAATATAAACAGGGAATGTTTATGATCCATACATGCCTGATCAAATCCAGTTAGGATAAATACAAGTCACAGAAAGGACGACTGGAATAATAATTTTGGTAATTTCAAACAACACCTACACAACCTAGGGGAAAGTAGGGAGTTAGTAATCACATTTAGGAGAAAAAGGGTCTGTCAATAATGCTCCCTGTACTAAGGCAAAATGAGATTTGCTATAAGTTACTATATATAGCAAATTAAGATTCACTGGGCAGTGGAGCAGCTTTCATTCTGCAACTCTCCTGTAATAGTTGGTATCAGTAAAAAGGCTTCTTGCCTAATCTGCGTCCTGTTCCTTCTTGCCAAAATACTTTGTCCGTAAAAAAAGCAAAAGAACCCACAAAACTGAAAAGCACTTTAATATGGTAATATTTATGTGGGGTTTTTTTCCCCCGAACAGGGGCACTATTAATAGCACAGGGTGTTCAAATATCGCTTACAAAGCTTGAAGGGGCAACAGCAGGCTTAACACAATACCTGTCTACAGCAACGACAACGCTCTGCGAGCTAGTTTCACCGATGGATTCCTGAATACTCGCAATCTGTTTCCAATCCACATTTCCACCAACTGCAAGTGAACATTTGAAAAAAGGATAAGAGAGAACACAGAAATGGCTGGGAAGAAACAGGAAGAGAAGTCAAGCCACTACTAGTATAATTAAATATATTTTTAATTTGTAAAAAAGAGAAGTGCTTTCTTAATTTCCCATGCATGAGCTGGGAGGCTCAATGAACATCTGCATGTTGGTTCAAGTCTTAATTCTCCAGATTCTCTGTCCATCTATAAACTATTAGTCCCAGTAAACTGTCCACATTTGGAACAACTGTATGAACAGATGCAAGTGAAAAAAATTCATAAACACCACATGTAGCTTTTTCTTTCCATCTTTAAATGGATCTTTGGTGATTCTGCTACTGAGAACACACAGTATGCAATAGAGAATGCTGCACAACAGAGGACTTTTCACATCTTAGTAGTAGCAAGCATGTATATCCATCCTGATAGGTTTTCTTTTTAATGATTCACATAGGAGGTCCCAGCAAAACTCCATCTTAAAGCAACAGCTCAAGTACAGCAAAATTAGCACCTAACAATAGTGAGAAAAATATGTAAATAAAACCAGCAATATTTGTTTTGGAGGCCAGAAACTGTAAGTCCACGTCTGTGAAAGCTCATGTTAAGAAAATGCTAACTTCACAGTGAGCAAATCTCTGATTTCTGGCAATCTCTAAGCAGATCAACACACATAGCTTGGTGTCATATGCAAACTTACCGAGGGTGCACCTCATCCTCTTGTCCAAATCACTGACATGAAACACAACTGACCCTGATGCTGAGCCCTGGTGAACCCCACCTGTGACCGGCCGCCACCTGGATTTAACTCCATTCACCACAATTCTTTGGGCCCAGCCATCCAGCCAGATTTTTACCCAACGAAGAGTACGCCAGACCTGGGTAGGAAGCTTTGTCTTCACATCTTTTAACGCCAGCCCCAGGGAGGCAGCAGAACTCTTTAAGAAGCGGGTGCGGTCTACATACTGGGTTCGCTTCAGAAGGGGGTCTCCTGTGACAACGAACCATCTTTTTTCTTTATGGAAGCAGTTTTGAGGCAGAGTGTAGGCTGACAACCTCAGTGATACCTCCAAGGTAGATGAACACTGTCCTTGTTAATGTTGGGTTCCACTGGCAGAGGCTCACACTTGTTGTGCAAGGGCACCTGGGGAGGGTGGGGTAGTCATGGAGGAGAATGGGCAGGTAGCCAGGCAGGAATTCGTTGCCACTGCTCCCACGGCTAGGTGGAGAGAGGATGGGGAATCCTCTGCATCATGTGCCCTGTCTGCCTGTTGGGCTTGTCCCAGGGAAGGTGGGGTGTGGTTCCCCTCTCACTCCTTGATACTCCTCAACCCACTCTGCTCCTCCCAGAGCCCTGTCACTAAGTGGAGGAGCTCTTTTACACGGGTGCCCCTCCCACAGCTGAGCTCACTGCTGCTGACCAGTACCGGCATCAGAGCAGGGCACGGCCTGCAGCCGGACGCCTGGGCAGTAGCGTGTTCCCACCGAAACTCTGTCTGGGAAGCGGGGTCCGTCGTGGTGGGTCAGAGCTTAAAGAGGCCGTGGCTTTCTGCCGGGTGGATACAGCTGCTCCACGGTTGAGCTGGCAGAGCTTCATGCCCTTCCTGCGCGTCCTTCCATGTCAACTGCCGCACCACGCACCGTGTGCCCGCCCCCCTGGTCAGTAGTGCTTCCTAAGGGCTTCTTTTATAGGTGGGGGGGCTGGGTCACCCTTGCTCCTGCCCACCCTGGTTTTGTCAGCCACTGGCAGCCCTTCCAGTTCTCCCCTGAGGCTCCCTCTGTTTGGGAACCTCTGCTGTGCACCTCACTGGAGAATTCCACTGCGGATCCTGCTGGCACGGTCAGCGACTCTTACTCCTGTACTTCTACAGCAGGAGTCCTCATGACACCTTGAATTTTCAAGTAAAACAAAAAAGGGCCACAGCAAGAAGTGATGAAGACATTCACATGTAAATGCCTGAAGAGTGCACACCTGAACCCCTGTTCAGGCAGCAAATGAGAAAAGGGTGTTTTTGCAAGCAGGTTTGAACGATAAAGTTTGTGTCACGAGACTGCACTTTCACTTTCTCCAAAATTAAACATTATTGCAGCCTTCCAGTACCTGAAGGGGCCTACAAGGAAGCTGGGGGGGACTTTTTACAAGGACCTGTAGTGACAGGACAAGGGGGGATGGGTTTAAACTGAAAGCGAGGAGGTTTAGATTAGATGTCAGGAAGAAGTTCTTCCCAGAGAGGGTGGTGAGGCACTGGAACAGGTTGCCCAGAGAAGCTGCGGATGCCCCATCCCTGGATGTCTTCAAGGCCAGGCTGGATGAGGCTTGGAGCAACCTGGTCTAGTGGAAGGTGTCCCTGCCCATGGCAGGGGGGTTGGAACTAGATGGTCTTTAAGGTCCCTTCCAACCCAAACCATTCTGTGATTCTATGATAAACACCTATTTTCCTGTAAAATGTATGTCTTAATACATGAGCATATGCACCCTATTCTTCACAGGAACATCGGTTTATAGGAAGATCGCTAGGAAGCCACAATTCCAAGAGATACTTCAGAGTTATCGTAGAAAGAAAAATAAAAATATTTGCAACACAGGATTTGTGGAGAAGAGTGAAAAAACTGAAACAGTTGAGAAAATGGCTATGTTCTAACAGCCCCTAAGTGTATGAAAAACTAAACTCACTTGAGTTTTCCTGTAAGACTGAAGTGATATTACGAAGAAAAAAAAAAAAGATTAAATTTCCATATGTGCACTGTAACAAGCATTCCAGAAATTCAATTCAGAGAGAAACGTTTTATGCATTTGCGCATAGACTATTTTCCTTCGAAATGTAGTTGACAGAGGGGAGAAAGATCATTATGAGCTGGATCTACACCAACCACAAGCAAGTATGACTGCAAGTACGATTTAGAGACATCTGACTACAGTTTACATTCTTGAGCTATTAGGACTTAAAATTTTTAAAGACCAGTCACTTCAGCGTAGAGAAACTGCCAGCATTTGGAAATAGCAGAGTTGGATAGGTCATCAGGGAACACCAAACTGGAGGGTGTGTATTAGAAAAGCAGGAAGAAGCTCAGTATATGAGATGCTGGCAGACAGATTCATTTCCAGGCATAAGGTTTCCCTTCAGCAACTCCTGGCAAGGTGAGGGTGTCCACAGAAGCAGGCCAAAGGAGAGCACAATGGAAAGAAAAGGGCTGACTGCAGGATAAGAGAAGCTGTACGAGGAGAACACAAAGCCAGACGCATTAGGACTGTTTGAGGGCTAAGGTCAGGGATGCTGGCAAAACAACCATCACTCCTCAAAACCCAAAAGTTAGATGAACACTTGAGGGAACACAAAGCTTTTGCTCAGCTGTAGGTGAAGCTGTTCAAAAGGCAGGAGATACCAAGCATCATACTAAAACTAAAACTTCCTAACAGTCAAGACGAGCTATATATAGCTCCTTGATGCTTCCACAGCTTCCTAACACCCTACACCTGTATGTCTGTAACTATTTCCTATTAAAAAAAAAAACAAAACACAACACCTTTTTAAGATAATTCAAGATAATTTAAGGTAAGACTGCTATACTTTTCTAGGAGAACAGGAAACATCGTCTCATTGATAAAGGAAATTTTGTCTCTCAGGCCAAGCTAAATAAGGGCCTTATTTAAAGTAAACAAAAGAGGAGGAAAGAGAATTTCAGAATCTAAGTTAAACTCTAAACTCATCTCCCACTTAGTTTGAATACTGTCTATTTCTTGCAAAGTTTCATAACAGGATGCTTAACCTGCACATATTAACTGGCCAGTTTGGTAAAATACTTGGTGCACTGACTTGGCAATACTATCAGATCTGGTCATGCCATCAGCAATCCATTCTTTCTTTAACAGAAATGAATAACGTACCATTTTCTTACATTTTCCGTTCTCCCATCCTCGCAGTAATATTTAAGAGAGCAAAACAAATACTCCTGAAATAGGAATATGTCTGTTCAAAGCCTAAGACAGTTTTACAAGGACTACTTCACGGTCTTACCTCCGAACCCCGCAGTCAACAATAAGCAAAACAAAGGACAAACTTTAATGCGTGCCTGAACAAAACCAGTTAAATGAAATACTTCATATCTGCATTACTTACCCAGTCCCAGCCCCACAAACTCATCAGGTGCCTGATCTTTTGTTCCAGTAAAAGAACCTTCCCTGCCACGCACTGTCCCTGAGATGTAGCGAGGTTTTACTCCAGTTCCTATTAACTGTGCCAGTTCAAGCTGACTGATGCATTTCAGAATCTATTCCAGAGAACAAAGAAGTTGTTTATAAAAAAAACCCCAAACAGTTCAAAATAGTCAATAATCAGTAAATAAAAATCTTTACGCAGATCTTTAGGAGAACAAAATAAATTTGTAATCACTCAAGGTGAGACAAGCATTTCTGTACTTCTGTCTAAAATGGACATTAATTTAAACACCACTGGATTAGTCTCTTGCAATTTCATTTTCACACAGACATGTTTTGTACTCCGGCAGCATAAGGTGCACCTCTACGTAACGTACGTACAAAAGCAGATACTCGGCACTGTATTTATGCACAAACAAGCACGCCACAGCGTTCAAAATCAGTACACGCGCTTAAGTACAAACGACCCGTGTACCTCATGCCAGGAATTTCCTAAGTAGTTCCCATCCGTGTGAGCCACTGTGATGAGGGTTTTAATTGTATCAATATTCTTCTGCTTCATTTCAGTGATACCAGAACTCACGGTAAGTAACGTAAATCTTGCTAGGGCTTGGACATAGGCATCTCTTTCAAGCTACAAATGCGAAGGGGGGAAAAAAAAAAAAAAAGAGGTAAGTATTTCCTCAGCTACTTGTGAAATCTCTTATTTCAGCAACTACGTTGTTTACCTTTCGCTTCCTGGAACTGAATTTCCAAAACATTCTACACAGTGAAAATACCTCATTTTATTCCGTTGTAAGCCGTGGGATAAGATCAGGCTCCCTCTATTCAGGAACATGAAGTGTAATGTCTGACAGCACAGAACACAAGAGGCTGTTAGGTTTCTCTGCTTGGTCTTTGGGGATTTCGGGGGGGGCCTTTTTTTTTTTTTTTGGAAACAGGATGCTGTTTCAGAAGAAACGTGGCATCTCAGCTATGCTTTTACTATTCTTGTACTATACCTGGACCTACCCTGCCTTATCAGACTCTCACAAGTTGTAGTATTTTTGGCAACAGAATCTAAACGGTTTATCTAAAAGGCATGTTTTGCCAATTCTACAAAACTGCTGAAAACATATTTCATTTAATCTATGCCATTTGGAGCACCTCAGAAGCTTGTGAGGCAAGACTATCAGAGTGGGTAAACAGCAAGTGACCTATAATCTAGGCAGATGAAATCAATCTTGCAAAAAACAAAATGTTCCACAGGTAGGTACCCAATTTTTATGTATATGGTATCTATAGGCACTGCAGGAAACTCCTCAAGTCACACATGAGCCGATTACAATGGTATAAAGGGGATTACAGCTGAGCTCACAAGTGCATTTTGCTTTCCTGTTAAGTATGACCTGAAGGCCATCAAATGAAATGGTTGTACATCAGAGAAACAAATGACAACTATGAAACATATTTAACTTTCTGGATGTTTAAGACTATTTTGAAATTAAAAAAAAAAATCATTGAGCACATAATAAAACCAACTATAAAGTATTGCAAGAAAAAAGATCCCAGGAGGAATGTCTGTTTCACAGAGAAAACACCACAACAGTGGGCAGTGATAGAAGGGGCGGACTCTCACAGAGCCCCACAGCATAGCTGCCATGTTCAAACCCGACCACTACTACAGGATGTGCTGGCAAAGGCACAACAAATGATGTATAAACACAGAGAGATGGAAGTTGCATGGAAATAGTACTAAGCAAAGAAGCTTTAGAGTCTATAAACTGAGAAGGCTCCGGGGAGACCTTATAGCACCTTCCAGTACCTGAAGGGGCTACAGGGAAGCTGGGGGGGACTTTTTACAAGGGCCTGTAGTGATAGGACAAGGGGTAACGGGTTTTAATTGAGAGTGGGGAGGTTTAGATTGGATATCAGGAAGAAATTTTTCACAGAGAGGGTGGTGAGGCACTGGAACAGGTTGCCCAGAGAAGCTGTGGATGCCCCATCCCTGGAAGTGTCCAAGGCCAGGCTGGATGAGGCTTTGAGCAACCTGCCCTAGTGGAAGGTGTCCCTGCCCATGGCAGGGCGGGTGGAAAATGTTTTCAGTCCTACCTTCCCTCTCTGTTCCATGCAAATATTCCCCCCTGCCTATTTTCTAAGCCATCAAAGTAGGAGAAAAACTACTAAACAACATGTCTATCAATCAGGAAGTAAAAAAAGGTGATATAAACAAATTACTAACAACCTTTTGATGCTTATCTCATCCTAAATGCTTAAAGACAAAAGCCAGACTGTGTGACAGTAAGATTAAAAGCATCAAGAATGAAAAACAGAATCTTTAATTGAGGTTTTAGAGGTGAACATGCATAGCTTAAACTGTATTTTGGGAATTTTCTTAAAAGTAAAAGCCCCCCGCTCCCTCCATTATCTCTCAAGGTGTGTAAACTAGTGTTAACTGTTCTTACACACCAATCTTAAATTCTGTATATTTATCCAGTGAAACAGAAAAGTTGCCAGCACCAGTTAAGAGCAAGAGGAAAAACCTGCCTCCAAGAGAAAAGATCCATAAGTCAGCTCAAGTACAGATTTGCAACCCTCCTTCAAACCACCAGAGCTCTCTGGCCTCTGGAGTCAGCCAACACTGCCCTCTAATCAGGACCTTGTGCAATGGAATCATCCTGTAACATACTGAAATCATCAACAAACCAGTATTGTTTTTAATGATACCAACAAAACAGAATTCCCATAGGAATCCAAGACGGAGTATCACTTATACTGAAAGTTGGGGGGGGGGAAAAAAGGTTTAAAATTTCAGCAAATGAGAACTTTGGGTTTTGAAACACTTCTTGTTCAATACAGACTGTACCAAGCCAATGGAAGGGTACAACTGATGCTGGTATGTTCCTGGAGGATGGGTATCTTACAGCAAACGTGTCCTTGCCCTCCCCACCCAAGGCAGACTCCTGCAGGACTGGGAGCTAAGCTCTGCAGCTGCTCAGACTGGTATGTGTACCAATTCCACTTCTGCAGATCAGAAACAAAAATAACAGGAATGTGAGTTTCACTGAACAGCTTCAGGCTCCAGGGATAATCAAGTTTGTAAGTCTGTTCAGTTCAGGGTGGGGGGGCGGGGGTGGGGTGGGAGAAAGAAGTAGAAAGAGGAAAGAAACCTTACATGGTCTCAAAGGGGCTTTTTAAAGCAGCTGTATCAGCTGTCCCAATGTGCCCTTCCACATTAACGACAAAGATTGCTGATTTGCTAAATACCAGTGCAAGGGGAGAATTCACTATCATATCACATAGTCAACAGTTTTTACTTGGAAGTTAGTCTTACAAGGTTGTTGTGGGTTATTTTTGTGGTGGTTGGCGGGTTTTTTTTTTTTAATCTATTATTATTTGTTTAATGTTTTCAGTGTACACATGAAATAATGCAACATCAAACACGTGACTTGTGCTTGCCTCTCTCTTCAGCTACCCTTACGATGGGCTCCTGGCACACTAGACTCCATTTGTTAACTAATAGTCTACAATAACATCATAGTATGTTCACTACCAATGATTTTAAAATGGGAGGGGAAAAAAAGGCCAAAAAAAATCTCTTAAGTTAAATCAGAACTACCCTCTGGAGCCAGAAAGTCTGGAATTCTTGGCATTGTGCTTAATGGAAGACGCATTCATGCATTACATCAGAAATGACATTTCCAGTGCCATAACTGTTAAAATGGTATCCAAATATAGAAGCCTCAGATTAGTATAATCTCTCTGAAGTTGAGAACAGTATTTCAAACAGTTCACAGATACACTCTTTTATGAAAAAGGACAGAAAGACTGATTTTATGAACCACCACAAAGCTAAACAGCTTTGTAACAAAGCTAGAAAGTACTTTGACACAGAAGTAGTCAACTCATGGGGAAAGAAAAATCCGATCCACAGGCACGGCAGCACCCAGCACAGAACATCAGGAAAAATAAAGGTCACTTTTTTTGAAAACAATTTCAGTCAAATATCAGATGAAGCATTAATTGCAGAAGCAGGCACCCTCTAGGTATTGCAGTACATAGCTTCAGCAACAAGGACTCTCAGAACCACGCTAACATTTTGCTGGCATGAACCTGAAAGTACTGGCTCAATTTTAAATATTTTACCTGAATGTTGAAAATGCAAGCAATCCTGATTGCACATCGTATACCCTCCAAACAAAGAGAGGCAACTTCTGTGTCATCACAGTCCTGCAGACCCACGCTGAATGCAGCTAGGAAAGGCGTCCATGCCAACTGCAACGTATGCAAAATAAGTGACGTTAGCAATTGCAAGCACTTGAAGGGAATTTTACAGTTTCAGCGTCGTGCTGAAGTGTAAATTCCACCTTTATCTCACATCCTTGACCTTGAAGACGCCTTTTTGCCTGAAAGGCAATGGAATAGAACAGACACGAGACATACGCACAGAAGCACGGTTAGAAGAGACAGGAGACAATAGGAGAGAAGGAATGCAGATCGACCCTCCCGTCAGAAGCACTCTCCCCTCAGCAAAGGGCACACAACCATCTTCAGGTAGCTGGAACTTTGTCCTCATAATGCCAAAAGGGAAAGAAAAAAACATACGGTAGGATAAAATAGGGCAAACTTTATTAATTCTGCTAAATTTACAGTGAGACAATGAGAGACAGGACATGACTCTCTCCTTGATCTCTCTGCTCTTCATTTTGTTGCCCTCAGCCCTCTGTCTGTTTGTATCTTAGCCACAGCTGATGTTTCCTGTTCCTCTTGCCTTAGGTGGGACTGAGAACATAACACACACAATAAAGTTATTGCAGGAGAGTCCACGTGGTCTTGTCCTCGTGGCCGAGACTCCTTCTCCCACAGGCAGGAAAACCAACCAGAAGATGCAGAGGATCCTACTGTAAGGACACGTGGTTATGGAGAAGGAACCCCAGAGTACGCCCACGCAACTATTTTGGAAACAGTTTTACCTGAAGTCACTTCAGATGAAATACAGAGCCAACGGGCACAGCAGGGAGCAACAGATTTCACACTTAATTTCATAATAAAATGATGCACGACAAAGCTTTGGTTTTGTTTAAGCCAGCGACCCCAGAAGCACTACCTCGGAAAAGTGTTTAACAATTGCCAACACCAAACTGCAACTCTGGGACAGTACTAAAGGAACCATATGAATTCCTAGATCCGGGACTTAATTCCCTATTGCATGACCTTTAAAGGTCCCTTCCAACCCAAACTATTCTATGATTCTATGTTCCAAGAGTGTTGGCTTTTTTTTTTTACCCTTTTCTCATTTTTCTTAAAAATCACAAAACTGAAATACTTCTGTAAGAACTATCTAGAGATCTGTATAGTATGTTTCATAACTAGATTACACTGTTCCTGGGTTGGAACTAAATGATCTTTAAAGTCCCTTCCAACCCAAACCATTCTATGATTCGATGATAATAGACTATTTTTTCATTAAAGGTAAAAATTAACCCTCTAAAATCCACAATAATTTTTGTTCTGTTTTAATCATTTATCAAAATTATCTGTAAATACAGATATAATGATAAATTTTATGCTGGCATCAATGAGTAAAAGAGATACCCAGAAATTTATAAAGTTATGATTACGTAAAAATTAAAAAGTCTAAATAAAAAAGAAATTAAATATGTAACTTCCACAGTTCTCCCTTTCTTTGGAAGACAGCTCTCAGTTCAACATATTACACTGTCTTCAGTACTTTAATTAGTTTATGAACATTCTCAAGTAAGAAGACTTCTAATTCTTAGCACCTTCACAAAAGACCTTTAGGGTGTTAATGTACCCTGCTGCTTCATATTTTGCTCCTTTGAAAATGGATTTTGCAAATGTACTTTTTAGATACTGAAGGCTAGGAACATTAGAGTAATAGGGCTGGTATTTTAAGGAAAAATAATCTATGAATTTTACAGATGTCTGCACGCAATTTATTTCAGCGTTAAAGTAGTCAAAAGAGAGAAATCATGTAGAAATCACCACTGTTCACACCCTGACACCCTGAAAGTACATCTTAAACAAGGGTTTCATTTAGCATTATTTTGTACAGAGCACTAACCTACTTTTAATAATATGGCAATAAAGAAATCAGAAGTTTGCCTCATGGCCAGCAACCTTACAGCTAGATCTTCAGCGTGCCCAGGTGGCCAAGGCAGCCAACGGCATCCTGGCCTGCATCAGGAACAGTGTGGCCACCAGGAAAAGGGCAGTGATTGTCCCCCTGTACTGGGCACTGGTGAGGCCGCAGCTCCACACGCGCGGTCAGTTTTGGGCTCCTCACTGCAAGACAGACACTGAGGGGCTGGAGCGTGTCCAGAGAAGGGCAACGGAGCTGAAGAAGGGTCTGGAGCACAAGTCCTGTGAGGAGCAGCTGAGGGAACTGGGGGTGTTCAGCGGGAGAAGAGGAGGCTCAGGGAGCCCTGATCGCTCTCTGCAACTACCTGAAAGGAGGTTGCAGAGAGGCGGGGGTCGGTCTCTTCTCCTGACTGACAAGCAACAGGACAAGAGGAAGTGGCCTCAAGTTGCACCAGGTGAGGTTTAGATTGGATATTAGGAAAAAAGTCTTCACTGAAAGGGCAGTCAGGCACTGGAACGGGCTGCCCAGGGATGCAGTTGAGTCACCATTCCTGGAGGCATTAAAGAGATGTGGATGAGGTGCTCAGGGACATGGTTTAGTGGTGGACTTGGCAGTGTTGGGTTAATGGTTGGACTTGATGATCTTAAGGGTCTTTCCCAACCTAAATGATTCTATGATTCTTGAGCTCAGGCCTGAAGCTCAACCTGACCTCACAGCACATCACTCCAGGGAAACTTTTATAAATCTGTTGTTCTGACTACACCTCTATACCTGAAATAAAAATCCTATCATTTCAGGTTTTTAACTACTCTATACTTTTGTTCCCTCGGCCTCATAACTCATTCCTCATAACTCCTCCATTATATCAAGATGCTGCTTCTACCAGTATAGAAACTTCTTAAACCAGCAAATGAAACTGGAATAGAAGGCTCAAAATCTCTTCTTTCCTATAGCAAGTAAAATAACTTAAAATGATCAAAACACAGCAGACAAATCTCTAGTATTTTCAACAAATCTGTTCAATCAGTATTCTGTATTAAGAAACTGTATGATATTCTAGGTAAATATCTGAACACATATCTCACCTTAAACATAGGTCTCACATGCTCCAGGTGTGTTGCACTAGTAAAAGGTGCCTGGACGTGGCTCACTGCCTCCATAAGAGCTTTAGCTGTTTTAGCCATTTGTTCCATTTCCAAATTATATAGGAGTCTTCTCTGCTTTTCACTAGCAACACCTGTAAAGATAATTTTTCTTGTCATTTATACATCTTTAGCAGCAGTGACTTCAGGAATATAATAATTTTTTTTCATTAAGTACCATACTCAGATGCATTTTTTGTATTGTCTGTACTTTCTGAAATTACCACACCAGCAAGATCTTTCACTTGCAACGTAGATAAATTTAACTTAAGGTAAACTTATGTATGAAATGTAACCTAAATGTAAACCTTTAAAGAACTTTAAAATCTGCACAACAAACATTTCTTCTCCATCATCTCAACTGACAGCATAAACATCACATACACTAAGCTAAATTCAAAGTGAACAAAAGTTTCATAGCAATCCATCAGTACAGAAAATAACAACAAAACTATGTGGACATCCTTCTTTGGAGGGAGAACTACCTTAATCAACTTTTCATTTCAGTAATGGAACCTCCATCTCATCAAGAAAGTGAATTGGCTTGTTTAAAATTACAATAAAAACATTACGTTAATTGAATGTATACTGAAAATAAGAGGAATTTTTTTGTCCTGATGTAAATTTCCTGTAAGCAATCTATTCATAAGGCTAACATAGGACGTACAAGTATAAAAATCTGACTATGCCGGGAAAGTCAAGTCTCTCTTCATGTTCCTATAGAAAAGCTAGAATGAATACAACATCTGAAGCTTCACATTGGGCAAAACACACAAAAAAATTTTCTGGTATTTGAGAGAGGGGAAAGATAAATTTAAAGGTGCGTAAATTAGGGCCCTAACTAATTTTACCTAAACCATGCAATGCAAAATTTTTGAAGATGACAGACTGGTTACTGCAGGAAAACACAATGGTTACCCTAGAAATAGCAGGTATAAGTGCTGTGTCTTTTCTGCACTGTGCCTATCAGCAACCCTGTGGCTTCACGAAGCCCTCAAATGCATTTCCCCATGTTGCTGTTCAACAGCAAAACCTGTCTTCTCCACGGTCAACGCACTGAATACCAGGAATTCAGATGCAAAGGGATGGGAAAACAAGCAGTTCTGTTTAACACAGCTCTGAAGGCAGCAACATGCATTTATGTTAAGAGGAAAAGGACATCTAATTAGATGTTAGGACTCATTTCGAGTTCAGTGGCGGTTGCTTCATTCATCTCTCATGTTAAAATGGAGATAGCTTCATGAAACTGAAGAGCCAACACTTTGAAGAAAGCCAACGTCACAACTACTCACTTTGTTTACTGGATTTTGTGGGTATTGTTAATTCTTTTGTTTCTTTCATTGAGATCTTCTTTCCAGCTATTTCATTATAGATAGCAGACAAATACTCTTCAGGGAGATCTTTACTGTCATTGATACCTCTGTTCATTTTAATATACTGTTCTTTTGTCATTTTATTCTTAACCTGAAACCCAGAAAGAAGCTATTAATATCAACAAATGAGGCAAGTTCACAGCAGTTACAGTGCTGCCTATGAAGCAGCCAAACAGATGAAAAATTGCCATCCAGAACAAACCTGCTGATTCAGAAGACATTTTTAAGTATCCAACACATGCAAGGCTACACTGTCAAAACCACAAAAGAATGCAAGGCCACGTGGACATTGCAACACTCAAACATTCAGTAGGATTCGCACATCAATTAGACATTAGTGCCAAAAAGCAAGTGTTTTATGTTGTCATACAGATCAAGCTAGCTATTTTGAGCATAATCCCATAAGGGTTCAACACACTCTCCAGAGTTTGCTTAAGTAAATGATGATGGTTAATCACCTGAACTTTGAATATCATGCACTGCAGAAGTGAGCTGTATTTATCAAAATAGAGCTGCATTCTTATTCAAACAGACTGAAATCAGGAGCAGATTTGTATTAAAATCAATGGATAAGTAATTACCCAAGTTCTGGCTTTGACTGTAGGTTAGATCACTACTGTCAGTGCTGTATATGAAAGCAAACCCACACAATTCCTATTCAACACAGAGTAGGGAAGCAATAAGCTATGAACAGTTCTAACCAAAACAACCTAAAAATCTCAACACCCATGAAACACAATACTGTTACTTAAAAGATGCACAAACTTAACCCGCTGTATTTCTTACACACATATTGGTGTTCAATTCCACGGCAGGCTTTTACAGCTACATCGTCACAAAGCCTGAAAGTTAGGTGTCTGGGGACTGCATAAACATTTTTCTAGCAACATACCTGTGGACTGTGAAGATCTGTCGTCAACATGATAATTGAGTAAGCTAAGACGTATGCAGTATCCGCACTAGCAAAAAGAGTTTGCCTGAATCGGGGAAGGAAAAAAAGAACAGCAAATTTAACATACCACGTCTTTTAACTTATTATTCAGCTTTCTGAAGTTCTGAAAATAAAAGTACAGCTCACCCTTGGTTACATTCTAAATATCTAGCAGCAAATTTCTCCATTAGGCGATCAATTTTTTGAGCCTCTCCTGGAAGACGAAATCCTTCTAGAAACAGGCGCAGAGCTGAAACAAAATCTTTTCCTGAAAAGTCGTGTTGGTCTACATATGCATACATGACTTCTTTGTTAAATTTATCATTGTCTCCCAGGAACTCCCCAACCTGAGTCTAAAATAAGAATAGAAAAGACAAACCAATGCATTTGCACACACACACACAAAATATATATATAAGAACAACAGCCATATTGCCCATTTGCTTCACAACAAGAGAGGCCTGTATGTAGTTAACTAAGACATCCTGCTTCTTCTCTACTCTATGAAACAAAGTATTTTGGCTAAAGATTCCATTATAATGCTCTCCTACATGCTCGTACCTGCCTTCACTGGTTTTACTCATGTACCATTTTTTTCTATTAGATGAATTCCACATGTGCACAATACAAAGTTAGTATTACCAATGATTGATTGTCCTCTGCTGTAGGGATTTTTGTAGTTAGGAAACTTACAAGAGCAATGAAAAGCTTACTGAACTTAACTTCATTCCTACTAGGCCACAGACCTCATATACATGCAAGTGATGCTCAAATATAAATAGCTGGTACTCAGATACATCCAGTTGATCACTGTCAACACAACACAGTACAGTGAAAAATAAAGGTGCCTGTATATGTAAATTGAGGTTAAAATTTTGTTTTGATGGCTGATTCTAAGTTCTAATATTAAATTTGTGACTTGAGTCACAGCTGCAAACCTTTCCTTAGAAAACAATGGGGGTTGCTACTAAGCACAACAGCGCAGACTGCCATTTCAGAAAGCTAAGGTTTTCATAACACCACCAACACGAGATACTCCCACCCTCCTCAGTCAGATATTGCAGGATTCTCCCAAGCTCTGCAACAGCTGTTAGCTGTAAATAAAATCGAAGAACTAATCTAGATTAAATAACTTCCCTTTGGGAGGCAGCAAAAATGCTTTTTATGTTGTTGCACCGCGTTATTTTTTAGCAGTCTCTGAAGGACAGTTACTTCTGGCAGTCCCTTATTGGGCGGAAGTAAATACAGGTTAGTAAGTTGCACTAGGTAACTAGCAACTCAGTGCAAGCCTTGAGGCAGCTCAAGTATGTGGGTCTTTTTCTCCACTTCACTGAACTGCGGAACGCACACAGTACAGGGTACAGCTCTCATGTATACTCCAATTCAAACTCCTGGAGCTTACAAAGAGAAGTTTCCTTTTTTCCTTCACTGTACAAGAATGTTGTCTGTTTTACAACACTATCATGTGATTTGCAATTGGTATTAAAACATCAGCATGAGCAAAAACAACCATCAGGAAAACAATTTTCTTACTGAATCTAATCTTTCCTCTTGATGCAAGAACTGAGCAATATCTTCAGGGGTAGTGCCAAGCATTCCTTGTTCTTGCAGGTACTGAATCCCCCTCTTTGGTTTCTTATTGAATCTGTATAATCAAGATCAGGACAGAGAGTTAACCCTTTTATCCACGCACAAAGCCTTACCTGCTTAAGAAAAAAAATTCAATAATTTTGGATGAGATATTGAAAATCTATGTATTAAGTATTTTCCCTTTATCAAACTGGGCATTAGATAAGAATGAGCTGTTCACTTCATCATTGGATTATTTTATATTTTTTCCCCGATAAACAGCCGCCTCCTCCTCTTTGCTACATAACTGGCCACATGGCATCTAAGCGGCTCCCAGTAAAGAGAGCTAAACACTATCATTTCCTCTGGCACTTGTGAAGGAAACAAATATTCCACAGAAACAGCAAAGTCTTGGCTTGGAAAGGAGCAATTAAGCTTTGTTGCTTTTTGTTTTCTCTAGGAAACAATCAAGAAATCCACCAGTTGCCTGTAAGAATGGAAATGTACAAGACAATGGAGCAGGTAAGTGAAACCAAAACCCTAAAGGACTAAGGCATGTTTGTTCAGAACTATATTACTGAAAACTTGTGGGTTTGCATAAAGTGACCTCAGTGAGGAGAGGTGACAAGGCTGAAATCACACAGAAGATTCACGTCAGACTGCACTGAGAAATTACACCGTCCTCCAGTTCTCAATACGACAAGTTAATTAATCACAAGGAAAGCATCAGCTTAAGCATATAGACACTGTCATCAGCAATGTGTACATGAAAACATGTCACATTCAACTGATCATGAGTTCAATGTTCTTTTTATCCAAATACAAAAATCTTATTTTTAGACAAGCAGGTCTGGAGAAAAAAAGAACAAACATTCAGAGTACTCATCTTCTAGCTGTGAGGAATTAGGTTAACACAAAACACTGTTGACAGGCTCCAAAGGGGACACCATTCAGCACTCTTTCACCAGAGGAAGTGCTGTTACATCCAGAGTTTTTTTCCTAACACAAGATGAGTATCTATGAGGAGAAGGAAGAAAAACCCAGGAATCTTCATAGCTCCAAAAGAATCCACCCTCCCATGGGTGATAAAAGGGCACTCACAAGTCAATTCCTTGTTCTATTATTTCCTTTTGTTGCTTTAGGACCTCAAACTGCTCTGGGTTGTCAGTGCCAGACATCTGCGTGCTGTAACTGCCAATTCCTGATGAAGCAGTAGAATCCAAGGAATTTAAGCTTCCATATCTGTTAATTGTCTCAGGGTGTTTGGTTTCATTGCTGTCCTGTTCTGCTGGTTTTTCTTGACCTATAAATTGGAAAGGGTTACATGCATACAAAATACATAGGGTGAAAAGAAATTAAAATCACAGGCTGTTCTTCAAATCCTCCCTGAAAGCTTCTAAATTTACTAGGGTTATCTTCAGTGATTTATTTTTCTGTAAACATTCTGCTTTGTTTTGGTTGGGAAAAAGAAAAAAAATCAGTACAACATATTAAGGAGGATTCTCTCAGTCCATCACATACCTGAAATTCAAATCTTCAATGACAACTGTAATTTGTAGGCAGATTATTTTCAAGTCCTCTGTTACGTCTGACCCGAAGCAAATCACACTATTGTACATTTTTGAGACACAGTGCCGGAAAGTGTTGCTGATCAGACACGCCAAGGAGCTCCTGCTCCCGGTGCACTAAGACAGCTGTGCTAAGCCACCTCTAAAAAGGTCATTACTTCACCCACCAACTTTAAGCGCTTAATCTGAAAATTCTGGCACAAGCTTTGTACTTCTCATCCCAGGTCACACGGAAGCAAGATTAAAACAAGTAACGATTTAGTTACTTCACTGCATACAACACTGAAAGTCCTATAGCTATATATTAATAAGTAAGTAAAATGCTCTCCATCCATCTTGCTTCTGTAGTATTTTAATCATTATGAAGTTACATAAAATTAGGGAAGCTTCCAAGGAAATTTTGTGGTCCTTTTAAAATCAGAAATACAGAAAACAACAGGATCTAGTCATTTGCAGTGTAGTAGCTTTCTAGGAACTTACACCATTAAGAAAAGACACATTAGACAACTTGTTCAAATGACAAACTTACCAATATTTCTACCAAAGTAAAAAACAAGTTTAGTCTCTCTTTTTTAATGCAAGAGGTTTTACCAACCTGTACCCTGGAAATGTATGGTGCTAGATGTTTTACAACTAGTAAAATTCCTGCAACACCTCTTTAGTAAAGCCAGAAGAAACATGTCACGTAACTTACCAAGTGTTGTCTGAGAATTGGGATTTACGTATTGATCCTTACTCCACTCCACCATGCACTTTAAGATTGATACCAAGCATTCCAATCCTTTTTTTCTCAAACTCAACTCCTGGAATATATTTCAAGAGCAATACATTAGAGAAATTGAGAGTTTAGTCTTAACCTATCATTCCAAGAAACATGAAGCTTCATAAAGCTTGATGGGATTTTTACCTGAACATTGGACATGCCAAGTTCTTGGCTACCCCTCCCTTGAGCAATCTTTGACAGGTCGTTAACCAGCCTTTCAAATATATTTGCTGCATTTAAATCACAATCGTAGTTCACGTAGATGTCCACTACGCTCTGGGCATCTATAAACAAAGTGACATTGTCAAACTTGGAAAAAAACTAAATCATTCAATTCAAGGCAAGTATAGATTTGCTATTTAGCATAATTATGGAAAAACTAGAACCAAACGGTCCTTGATACCTGCACATATCCTTGTCAGCGTTTGTATAACCATCCATTTATGATCAAATGAGCTAGTAGAAGTTTCCAAGATATACAGGAAAATTTCTTTGAAGAAAACCTAACAAATATTCCAGGAAGAAGGGGGGGAAAAAAATAAAATCTATTACAAACACAGTCAGTAACTTTGATGGCCAATACTCTGACATACATAATTCTGAAAGCAACACTTCAGAGGTACAGGAGATGAGGAAAAGAAAAAAAGAGGAAAGGAGGAAATACAACTTATGCTTTATACATTCTTATTAAGAATTCGAATTATCACTTATGTACTTCTGGAGTTCCGCCCAGCTGAAAAATTTGCTTTGTATTCCCAGCACTCAAATCCAGAAGAATCGGTAACAATGTGAAGTCCTGAATGACAGTTTAGCCTACCAAGGAGTCTAAGCTGCTGTTAAGAGTTGAAAATCATTTGGCCTTTTGAAAGGAGAGATACTACATTACCAAAAAAGACTTTCCC
>NW_010258506.1:48423-102193 GCF_000690775.1 Eurypyga helias
ATGCACAAACACAACAAACAGACATTTATGCCAACTTAAAGTATTGGACCTTCGTTAGAAGAGAAACATCTTCACAGAAAGGAATCACTCTACGGTATGAGATTCTTGGAAGGAGGATACTGGTCAGGCACAGCATAAAAAATGCAGCAGATCCATTAACAGGAAAGCTACTCTTCCCTAAAAAGATAGCAGTTTTCCCTGAAATTGCCTCAGTATAGATGCTTTTGTTTGGAACATGAACCATTATAGCCCCTCTCAATTAATTCCTCACTAAAACCATTAGTATTGTAGGCTGGCTATCTCAGCTGAGCATGCTTAGCAGCCAGGGCAGGCTTTTCCTCACTTCTTCCCTCAGCTGCAGCAACTGCTGCAAGAGCACATGAACTCAAAAGGTGCACTGCTACCTGGCATTACACCATCACCCTACGCAGCGTTACATCACCGACCTGTACTTGTGAGAGCTCACCTCTCCAGAGCCAGTTGTGGTTACCAAATCCACCAACACAGGGTTTTTTTCAGAATGTTGCTGACAACAGCACGTAAACATTCAAGTATGTAACTGCCCTTGTTTTTCATATTACCGATTCCCTTATACCACAGACTTTTTAGAGAGATTTTCATGCTATTAGCCAGGTAGAGATAACCATAAGGCCAATTTCGCTTTAAGTCACATGTTTGAGGAAAAGCAACAACACTGATTTTTAAGCAACTCTGTTGGTAAGCTATTTCCACAAGCAAAGTCTGCTAACAAGATTTCCATTTTACTGGCCTCTAGAGAGAGGCAAACAGCACAATCCCAGTTATTAGCTTAATAAGGAAAGTTTCCCTATGAAACATATCTGCTTCAACACATAAGATCAAAGACTTTCAAGTGCTTAAATATACTCCAGAGTACTCGACTGATTTTAGCCACAACTTTACGTAATCCAGAGGAAGACATAAAATTTTAATAAAGGTCATGCTATGAGCAATCCTTAAGTTACATATTTGCTTTTTTCTGAATGACAGTAATGTTATATACCCTCTGGAATCAGGAAAACTTTTTTTTCTAGTAGAGAATTAAAAAAAAGAAGCCACTGATGGAGCAGAGAAAAGGGTTTCAAGTATAAAAAATAAACCCAAATCTAAGGTAGAAGAGAAATTAGCTGGAAGGTCTGCATACTATGAAGGCACTTCAGAACCCTCTGCTCCTCAGACAGAGCTTACTTCTTACTTCCTGTGACAACTCTGGACAAGCACATCTTGGAATGAAAGGCTTCAGAAATTTTAAAATGCTATCACTACGTAACTTATGGCAATTCATATCACAGAGTTGAGACTTTCTCCCTAGTGTATTGGAAAAGTCAACTAGAAACAGGCTAATTATTTAGTTTGGTCAGCTGAAAGTAAGAGTTTTAAGATAGCTTATTAAGAGTTATGAAAGGGTGGTAATGGTAAGCATAGCTAAATGACACCCCAAACCCCCTGATACCTAGGACATGATTTTGCTGCAAATATTCACTGACCCATTCAGACATACAGTTACAACACAATTAAGGTAGGACTCAAACTCACGAGGGCAGTGTTAGCTGTATATTTAAGTCAAAGAACCAAGGGAGGGTCATATTCACCAGAATCTGAAACTATTATTTTAAAATATGCCAAAAATGTCTTAAGACAGATGAAGAAAGCAGCCTCAATCCCAAAATATATAGATTTTGCATATTATAAATCAGAGCATATGGCTCTCCTTACAGCTCCAAGACACAAACTGAATGTGAAGTTATCTACTTGTCTACCCACATCTTTGAATAACCTTTAGGATCAGTAGCTGAAAGCAGAATAATTCTTAGCTCACAAGCAGGAAAGACTAAGTTTCTAGAAACTGCTGTCCCCCGTAAGAGATGGATACTTTGGCAGCATCAAGCTTTTGCCTTTCATATTTGTGAGGAGGAAATGCAGCCCTGCTATGTGGCGATGGTCCTAATTTAGCATATTCTAGAAGCTGCTACAATAGGTAGGGTATCCTATATCCAATTTTCCTCAGATATATCTTCATTTTCTGTTTGGAATTTGGGGAAAGGATGGCAGCAATGGAAGCTCATGACATTTCTGTCAGGGAAGCCGGATTGCAATGCGTTTACCACCCACGCACTGACTTGTACGCTCTGAGAACACACAGCGGGTCCAACACTTTCCGGGAAGCAGGTTGTGTGACTAGAAGAGCAGCTCGGCCCAGTCTGTCTGATGTGCTGAACACTGTATATGCACTACAGGCTTGTTGAACACAGTGTGTCTTGAAAGTCTTCAAAATGAATTTCTTTTCAAGGCACATTACATCAATCACCAAACTTATATTTCTATCCAAGCTATACTCAAGGAAATAATAGAAAACCTATTGTTTCTTACCCAAAAAGGCATCAAAATAACTTGGTAATTGATAAGAACACAGTACCCTTCTGACACGGTACTGGCAAAATGAGGTTCTTCCTCCAAAGCTGCCACAACATATCAACTTATACAATGACACCCACAGATGATGAAATCCCTGAATTCAAGGTCTCTGTAACAGCAACATTATCAACATTTCTAAGCACCTTTTCATGTACTTAACCTCCACACTGACAGGGCAAATCTGTAGGCTTCAGCATTCACATCAACTCCCAAAACATAAAATTACCAAAATGAAGAGCAGGAACACACTGTGCATACTACTTCTCTATTCACCATGGAATTCAGATCTTTAACACATGGGACACACAGGAGAGTGCTCACACCCTATGGCACAAGGATTAGAAGCCAAGCACAAAGCTGCTACATACACCTTTCTTTCCCCTACGACTCAGAATATATCCACCCAGTGAGAAAATGTGCAATGTCTGTCAGGACTTGGGTAACTCTTATTGCTAAGAACACGGAATTATGTCTACTTATGGTCCAAGCAGCTTCAGTCGTGTGTAGACCTTTTGAGACCTGAAGAAATGAGATTACCTTATTCAGGACATACATTGATGTAGGCCCTGATATAGAAAGATAAATATTTACAATAATCAAACAGTGGGGATTTCCCTAGAGGATCTGGTCAAGTGACCTTACAGAGAAGTGATGATGCATTTCAAGTCATTAATTTTTTATTCTATAATTCCTTCGCAAAACCATGTATTACATAGGCGTTTTGTAAGTGTATTCCTTTTCTTAATTTGTGCTAGGCAGTTTTAGCTCTGCACTGCATAACAGCATTATTGAACACTAGTTCACAGAGCTTACCCATAAACTTACTGATTTCTGAGTTTTGGCCACATTCTGTTATAATACCATGCCACAGCCAACAGAAAACTTAGCCTTTCAATAAAGAAAACTAACTCAATAACAGTAGTGAGTATGGACACAATAAGTTACAATTGTAAAAATTTACCTCAATCATAGCGTAAGCTAAAATTTACCTCAATCAAAGCATGTTTTGCACTGTACAGTTTCTTAGTTTATGTTGATGTTTACTCTTAAGTACCAAAATGGCCTACTTCTTTATTAGGTACTTCATTTCGTGTTCTAGCTAAAATATGCAATTCTTTTTAAACAGCCTTTCAAAAGTTTTTCCATCACCTTCCACTTCACCAAACACCACTACCACGAGTGTCACATGACTTCTGATGTTACAGAGAAAATCTTACTTAATCTAAGTATTCCAAAGGGAATGCAGCTATTTTATTCGAAAGGGGTTTTTCAACGGCATCACTGCAAGTCCATTGCCACTGGGTGAAAAGGAGCTTCTATGCATGGGAATATCTGGCAACTCTGACGCAACGGCTGAGACTCAGAAAGCAAAACACTTTTCTCTAAGCAAGGCCAAGCTACACACAAATATAAACAAACATTCACCTAACATCCCCCCTGCACCTTAAATTAGAAATTCACACAACATACCTCGATCTGCATCTTTAGATGAGTCTTAAAGTTTGACAGGAGGGTAAGAAATATGGAAAGTGAAAGTTCAAAAACTTCTGGAACTGATGAGACTCCATTTTTTGACAGTGCAACACAAAGGTACTGCTTAATAGCATTAATAAACATCTCGTTTGTCCTGAAGACAGGTCCTGCATTTTGCAGAATGGACAGAAGCAACTGCAATGACAGAATCTTTGATCGCAGTTCATGAGACCTAGAATAAAACAATACAGCGTATCAGCTCGGTGTGTAAGTCATAAAAACGAAACAGTTTCTTGAAAAGTCAATACACACCACCATGATTTTGCACGTGGAACGCTCAGGAAATAAACTCAAATTTGAGACAATGTGATGTAGAAAAGTTGTTGATCTTTTTTGTTGAAGTGGTTGCTCTTCAGCAAAGAATGTGGGCAAGAATAATCTTTTCCAGCTACTGTGTCTCTCCGTTTCCTTTTGAGCCACTCTCTCGGACAGCACAGTAGTGCAGATACAGCAGCAACAGTAGGCAACGCTGCCCAGCTTAGCCAGAGGATGAAGGGAGCATTCTTCCCTTTTAATGGATTTTTGGAAGATCCCATCTAAAATATCCAGCCCATCTACGGAACCCTGACTACCAAAAGGTGGAAATTCCTCCTCTTCATGTTTCCACCAGTATGGAAACAGAGTTGAAGGACCATAAAGACAACAGCTGTGCTGCCTGACCTACTTCCTCCCAACACTGAAATCTCTTTTCTCAAAGACAGTATTTTATATTGTTTATCAGTCACTGGCCCCATCCCACTCCAAGAGCGGCTAAGGCATGTAACATGCCTATTTAAAGCACAGCAATAGCAAAGTCAGGCAACTGCAGTGCTGTCAAGTGCTCCACAGTAACATCATGCTTCTTACAAACCAAAGTAAGCTAGAATTCATGTCAAAACCCAAAACCACCACCACCAACCCTCCCCCCCAACAAAATAAAACCCCCACACAACAGTGTAAAGGAAATCTGCATCGGTGAATATATAAAGCAATTTAAATAGCATTCTTTCCTCAGATTCCTGACGTTACTTCCCTCTTTTGACCATCTCAAAAAAAGACTACAGCTCTTCTGAGGAGCAGGTACAGTCACAAATGGCTTTCCCAACAAGACAATCCACAGCTTTCATTGAACAACCACCCACCGACAGAGAACAGTTACGAGACATAAGGAACAATGACAGGGAATTGTTCATGGAGTAGAGCCCAAGTCAGCACGTGGCACAGACACTAGTGGGGTGTTTGCTGTGGGCTGCAAAGATAGGAGCTTAATGAAAAAAACCAGAACTCCAGCCTAGCTACAAACAGAAATGCTAATTGATAGCAAGTATGTTGCAAATAAAGTCAATGATTCCTGCACGGTGGCAAACGAAGTGGGTTGGTGGGGGTGCAATAAAGCTGCAAACACTTCAAACTCACAGGATGTAATCCCAAGGTTACACTTCTTGTCTGAAGAAGCAAAATATAACCAGTCAAACTGAGTGAGGAACTAGTCTCTCCCATTCCTCCTAATAGGCTGCATGTCTAAGTGAATGCCCTAAAACAGCTCTCGGTGGGAGTTCAAGAGAGCGCCTGGCTCTGGTCACTGCACCGCTGCCTGGAACCTGACACAGCAATCTCCTTTGATGCAAAAGGCTTGGTTTTTGCATCACATTGTACCAAGTGTGCAGATGCCACACGACCAGACCGAACTTTTGGTATGAAATGTAAGAATTTAAATATGAAGAGAATTTCAATCATAAATAAAAATTTAAATACTGCCTACCTCCAGCAAGTGTCAGCCCGTAACTGAAGTCCTAACTCGCTGGCCCTACCAATTCTGTATGATGTGTAAAGCCCACTTAACTTAAAACAAGGACTAAAATCTAGTAAGTCAACCTTCAAGACACTTCTCCCCTATCTTATTTTACTCCAGAGAAAAAGGAGATAGAAGACAAGAAGCAGGTTCCCAGGAAGCACAACCTTAATCCCAACTCCCAGCCCTGTGATTTTACACTAAAGCTCCATGTCCAGTTACTTAGAATTTAAAAATATTTTCATTAGGGATGTCATAGCTAATTTCACTGGAAAGATGATTTTAAAGAGGCAGACAAGACTTTTTTTAAATTGCTGTAGATATCCTACGCCGCCTCTCCCAATTACAGCACATTTGTAATAGTTCAAAAAGCCATCAACGCCTCAGAACCACCGAGACATTCTAGGCACTCCTCCAAACACACGACGTCTTCTAATGCCTCTGCAGCTAATTCTTGTTGCCCTAAATGCCATTTCCTCCAGTTTGTTCTATATGAAGAGCTTAAATCAGTCCTAATACGAATGTGAAGGACTCCATGGATTCAGCTCCAAGTGCCTCGTTAACTACTGCTGCTCTTCCAGAGGAAGTTCATCCATTAAAGCCTTTAATAAATGGACAGTCTTAGTCTCAGAGAACTGGTTATATTCATCATAACCAGTATCAGACTCAAAGCGAGGAGCTTATATTACGATGAAGTAGAGTTGGGTATGTGTGCTGGACACCCAACATGCAAGAGATGTAAGAGACTGTGGGGCACAAACAGCAACAGTTACGAACCTAGGCACAACTTAAAAGCAAAACAACATTAGCCATTACCAGAAATACCTGAAGACCTTTACAAACCTTTCTGAAAAGTGTTACAAAGAACAACTAGGAAGAACATGATGCACTCAGAGGAAGCATAGACATTGTTAAGAAACTCACAAACAGGTAGATGAGTAGCAGCACTTCCATTTAACATACAAAAGATGCATTAAAACATAAAAGTACCTAAGTTTCTAGGTTCTTTTTACCATACCATTATATCCTCAATAACTGAGGACCCTAAAAAATATTTTTAATTATTTTTATTTTCAAATAGAGGAGATTTGTTATGAGAGCTCTTAATTCTACTTACTTTGGATCTGGCGGTCCATCTGACAGGGGCTTCATGGAGAGTTTACACAGTGACCTGAATACAAGGAAGGCATCCTTTTGTAAAATGTGGGAAAACTTAGCACCAGGGGTAGGTCCTGAAGAATTTCCAGATTCCTAAAGAAGTTAACATATTTCAGTATTCCATTTTGCATTAGCAGGGTGTCTAGGGAAATCCCCACCTCCTAGCAACAAGAAGTTAACATATTATACAAATATAACCAACTCACTATACCTTCATGGTCTCAAGACTGAAGTAAAATAAAAGTATTTTGCAGTCCAGATAAAAAGAACAAAATCCCAAGTAAGAACTGCCGTATCAGTAAAAAGTCAGAATTAATTAAAGCCTGTCATGAAATTAAGTAGGTCAAGTTAAAGTAAGGTAACTTGCAGGGAATTGCCTTCAGACATTTTCTGTAGATAACTAGCTCAGAAAAAAACCCCACACCTTGACATTTTAATAGAATGTGAGTAGTTACGTATTTGTGGTAAGATATAGTTGGTAAAATTTCTATGGAACAATAATCACCCCAATATTAAATTCTTGCAATTCTGTATTGCTGTACCTTGTGTAAGCAACATGTTTCATGTTAATCTTTCATTGGTATGGTATATGTGACTACAGCTAATTTTTAATCTTAAAATCTGTTATTCCCAAACCTAATTACTCAGTACAATGACAGCAGATACCCTCTGTCAGCTGACAGTGCATACATGCTGGTATCTGATACAACAGAGGAGGTATATTTGCACATCTTTTTTTGTTAATGAAGGCTGAATCCTCTAAAATGTGAAACGTTTCAGATGAAATCATGGCAGTAATATCATGCTACAGGCTTGAAATTGCTATTTATCGTTTGAAAAGAGCACACTGAAATTATACAAGTATGTCTGCAATTGGCTATGTTCTTCACTATGTATGCTGAATGTTAGCTTTATAGTTTCAGAGAAGCACTTCAAAAAGCATGGATCAGTACGCTCTGTGGGGCAGCTAAAAATATGCTAGGATAAAAAAAGGCATCACATGCAAAATTTACTTACAACAATTGAATTTATATAGTGCATTAAAATAGAGTAATGCTTAGAACATGAGTTAATATTTGAAATTCATCTGAGCAACTTATTTTATGGAATTAAATTAAACACTCTCTACACAAGTGTTGGGCAATGCTTAAAATATCTTACTTTACTCAGTAATTCCTAATTTTTAACTATCTGTACCTGAGTATCGTTGGAAGAGACAGATAACCTGTCATCAGGTAAAGATGGTGTATAAGCAACAGAAATTGGAGTCCCTGGAATTCCATTTGCCTGAATGTTTTCACTGTCACTGCCATCCTCTAATGATACAACTGTGCCATCACCACCTGCACTTTCAGCAGTCCCTTCCACATCTATCAGAAAAGACATAAAAATTATAAACAAATGTTACATCAGAATGCAAATTAAAAAAAGCTTATAAATCTAAGGTTTAAAGAGTAAACAATGAGAAGTGAAGTATCGTGAGTAGGAGCTTCAGAGAGAATTCACATGGCATTAAATACCTAGAAAAATTCGAAATACTCTTAATTCCCACTAATGAAAATCACAATGATAATAATAAAACAACACTTATAACTTTATATTGCCAGGTTCACCATTGCACCAAGTTTCCAAGAAGTACTGGGGATGGGGCAGTCCCTGATCTGACACAGTTTCCAACAAACAGATAAATGCAGTGCTACACTGCTACTGCAGGGACAGACCCGTCTGTGAAGAGTTTAAGCGGACGCAAAACAGAAAAATAAAAGGAATGAGGATTTGTGTTTTAAAAAGAACATTAGTCTTCGACATAGAGATTGTAAATTAATCTATGAAATCTTGTCCATTTTCCTGTTAAATAATGCACAGCTAAGGTCAGACAACTAAAAGCATTTTCTTCAGCAAGGAAGTCTTATTTAAATACTGCCATATTTTACTTAAATATTCAGGAATGTTAAAATAATCCTTAATGGCAATATTCAGGCTGCAGTAGCTATTGACCAGACAGATGTTAATATAATACCTCCAACTACTATGTTCACCATTTCCTGCACGATGCTTTCAACAATTTCTTGTGCCTTCTCTTCATACTCATTGCTTTCACCATCGTATGCTCCTTCATCAGCTTTGGAAAGATCTTTTAAAAGAACAACAAACCCAAATAAATATCAATGAAAAAGTCAGAAATTAAGACCTTTCACTTGCCCTTAATATTTAAAAATTCAATTAATAGGAGAGTATACAGTTAAGAAAGCCATGTTTGAATGTTTTGAAAATAATATTTGCAAAACATAAGCACTCCAGAGTTTAACCTATATATGGTAATTAATCCACAGGCTTATGCCAACAAAGAGACATCAACTTTGTATTTTCACGTACATTAAACAGTGAAAAGTCACCGGTTGTGAGATTCTCAAAACTTTCACAATATTGCACAGATGCAAAGAGAAATCTTTGCTACAGTGACTACAACAGAATGTAGGATTAAGATACTCTTGATAAAGTTTAACAGCAAAAACAAGGACAACAGGCATTTTGCATCAGTCAACTATTTGAAAATGTATGTCTGACTCCAGATGTGGGAGAGGGGAAAAGCAGACACTCCTCACGCCTTTCTTTTTACAGACCTTCTCCCTCCCTCCATGAAACAGAAATACACACTGATTACTTTCTGCTGCTGTGGCTTGGTCGGCTTCTGTCTGTTCATTTTCAGCACTAGAAATATCAGATCCATTTTCTGCCTCTATATCTTCTTGAAGGTTCTTGTCCACGTCATTTGTGCTGTGGTCAAGCTCTCTCTCATGCTCTTTGGACAGCTGATCAGTCTGTGTTGGAATATGTCTCAACTGAGGTGACTCAGGCTCATGATGGCTTACTGGAGACTGCTGTAGATGGTGTTGCTGTCTGTGTCTTTCTTTTTCCATCTGTTTGGCTTCCTGAAGCTGCAACAACATTGCAGTCACATCAAAACAAAACAATGAGCTGTATACATACTATATACAGCATTTTATAAACATGAAATCTGTACTGTCTCTGCTTACACACTGCCTTCATAAAGCTGCAACAGCTTAAGAAAATACATCCTTTGTATTGCTACAAATAATTTTAATATCACGGGATAAACCTTTGCAAGAGAGCTGCCCCCCAGCTATGCACGCTGCACTCACTGCACTTAACCAGCCCTCACTGCAGAAGAGGGATGACTGCAGTACACATACTATGTTTGTAGTTTATTATTTGTATATTTTGTCTATATTACTATGTGACTAGAAAGATTTTTTTTTTTTTTTTGCTTTGTTTTGTTTTAATCATGAATTGCTACTGTGGTGTTAATCATCACAACAGCACTGGAGCATTTCGCTAACATTAATGTACTCCATATGCATTCTTATGCAGGCAGCGTGGCACCTCTGGACAGCCTGACAATAGAAACCGAAGTGGAATACATCCATTAAATATAGAGGACCACCATGAGAAGTTTAAATCCTGTACACTACCCCCAGCCCCGAAAGACAAATTTCACACCTATTTCAGAGCGTAAAACACAAAAAAAACAACATAAGGTAACAGATTTTTTCTCCCCAAAAGTACATAAGATAGGAATGCCAAAACACTTTAATAATAATGACAAAACAAACCTCTCAATATGGTTTGCTTTTAAGAGCTATTTTCTAATATAAAGAGACTGAGATACTCACTGCTTGGTTTTCCATACGTGCAAAAATGACATTCAGCATTTGTGTTAGAGTGGCCTTGGCTGTGGTTTGATTGATGAGATTTTTGCTTGCTAGATAGATATTGTAACATGTTCTTACAGCCTGTAGCACTGTTCCTTCGTGGATTTCTATGTGTTGAGATGTTACTGCAGTGAGCAAAGCCTAAATAAACACACATACATATATATGTTTTTCAGTCAAAACTTAAGAAAAGTTTGCAAATGAATATATATAAAATCTGAAGTACTTCTAAAATATAACCAAGTACGTATCTTGAACTGCAGTTTAATTAACTTTTTGCATATACTGTTGTTGTCATTCTGGAACATCACCCGTACCAGTTACATTAAATTGAGAGTGTTTTTAACCAAATGTACCTTGGAAATACAGGTTTCACAGCATATAATCGCAAGACGTAACCAATGGAGTTAGCAGACAGGTAGTTATTAGAAGTCACCCAAGATTTTTCTAGGCAACAGACCAAATATGGAAAGCAATCCAAACTGCTCAAAAGTTGTTTTACAAATAAACGTAAATGTGAAGAACAAAGACTGACTATGAGATTAGGCACTGGGACAACTAACCTTTCCAAACACTCTCTTTGGGTAGATGCTACAGTATTTTGCTGCCCTCTCTGCAGAAATTCACTTGTTTTCCATTTGAGCTAACATTTGCCTTTTTTTTTTTTAAGCCAATAAAATATGCAAATAAAACTCCAAAAGATCAGGTAACACAGAATTAAGGAACACATTATCTCTATGTGAGGTAGAGGCAAGCTGGATTAAAGAGCAGAAAGAGGCAGGTGAAAGCTGAGGATGAGCTATGAAGACACTGTCAGAGGTGCACATTGGAGAGTGGAATGAAAGGGGAAGAGCTAGGTCCACAACAGAACAAAAATGTTTATACTGATCATTGTACTCCAGTAGAAGAAATCGGGGAATTTTACGCATAATAGACTTTGACACAATTAATGATTTAATGAGATATTAAGGGCAAGTAAGAAAGAACTGGAAAGCTCATACTTTTATAAGTTTACCACAGTTAAAAGTTATTTTAAGGGTTGTGTAATTTATTCATCAAATCAATGCCTCATTTCTCTTAGTGACACTGTTAGCACCTCTGTCCACAGACGGCACCACCACATGGATAAAGATTATCCACTGCTCTCACAAACGCTTTAAAAATCACTGTACAGCTTAACAGGAAGAAGAAAATCAAAGACCCACCTCACTGAGCTGCTGCTGAAGAGATCTGAATTCTACTCCCAGATAACTGCTTAAGGTCCCTTTGTATTCTACCTGTGGTGCTCAGTTCTCTTATCAGTGAACATGGGGAGGTACATATATGGATGAGTGTACTTCTACTTCTTGCTGGAGAGTATAGACTCTTATCCACGTGACCACTAAACAGCATCTCACGCTACAATCTACAAAGCAGTACTGCCTAAATACTCACCACTGGATGTCTCTTTTTTATTAAAAAGAAAAATGGTTCAAAAAAAACCACCTAATCAACTGAAGAAATCAGAGGTAGACAATGGAATCATTAATAGAACTCAAGTCTTGGAGCACTGGTACTGTTCTTTTTTGCTCCCAAAATTCAGTCTACAAGTCACCAGCCTTCTAAAAACAAGGAAGTGCTAAGCTGAACTTCATACCACCATTCTTCATTCTTATCCTCTCAGTGCCATGATTCAACACCTCCACAGAGCTAACTGATACCCTGCTTCTTCTGATGGAAGCATCATTGAGGGAAAAGGGCATATAAAAGCTGTAACAAAATCCAGGGCCTTATCTGGATGGAGATCAGACACAAGTGATGTCCCACAGGGGTCTACACTGGGACCAGTACTGTTCTGTATCTTCATCAGCAAGATAGACAGTAGGATTGAATGCAGCCTCAGCAAGTTTACAGATGACACCAAGCTGAGTGGTGCAGTTGGCACGCCTGAGGAACGGGATGACATCCCGAGGTACCTGGACAAACTCGAGAAGTGGGCCCGTGTGAACCTCATGTGGGTCAACAAGGCCAAGTGCAGAGCACTTCTCCCATGTGGATAGGGTTAGAGAGCTGGGATTGTTCAGCCTGGAGAAAAGAAGGCTTCAGGAAGACCTTACCGTGGCCTTTCAATACTTAAAGGGGGCTTATAGGAAAGATGGGGGCAGACTTCTTCGCAGGGCCTGTTGCGATAGGACAAGGGGAAATGACTTTAAACTAAGAGGGTAGATTTAGACTAGACATAAGGAAGAATTTTTTTACTTTGAGTGTGGTGAAATACTGGAAGAGGTTGCCCAGAGAGGTTGCGGATGCCCCATCACTGGAACTGTTCAAGGTCAGGTTCAATAAGCCTTTGACCAACCTGATTAAAGATGCCCCTGTCCATGGCAGGGGGGTTGGAATAGATGACCTTCAAAAGTCCCTTCCAACCCAAATTGTTCTATGATTCTATTCTATGATCTCTGTATCAGTGAGTCTGCCACCAAAACCTATTTATACATTTGAACCATTCACCACCTGTCCCTTCCACATTTTCATTCATTATACAAACACGTTCACTTATCTTTCATTAAGAATTTTACTGTTCCACCTCTACCTTACTGCTAGAAATTCCTGGGGGAATTCGTGAGACTTGCACGAACAGAGTTAAAACATGCTGAACCCCATTAATTAGAGCTGCACATCACTTTTGATCAGGTAAGGTATCTACATACCCTACACCACAGTAATCTCACAGTCCAAAATTTATCCCCAAAGCTACTCATATCAATCATGGCTCTGCTGACTTCTCCAGCTCTTCCCTACATGTTTCAGAAGCAAACACGACTGCCCTGAAGGCAGGTAACTCCCAGTGATTAGATTCTGCACTCTCAGATCTGGCTGAAAAGGTTGCACATCTGTGCAGAATTCTATTTCAGAATTCTTCTTTTTCAGGTTTTGTGTATCAACATCCTGAAAGGCCAAAACAGAAAGTTCCCTTAATCTTTCACTCATAATTCTGTAACAGAATTAACTTTGGAGAACTTAGTCTATGCTAGTTTAAAAAAAAAAAAAAATAACCAAACCACCAGTAACACTTGAAAACAAGCAGGACCCAGGCACAAACAGACAGCTATGTTTTCCAAAGCATGACTGTTTGGGCCCAATACAGTAAGTATTTAAATTTAGTTAAGATTTATTTTACCCAATTCCAAAAGATAACACTGAAACACAGACACTTAAAATATGTCAGTTTAAGAACCACCTAGAAGATCAAGGTTAGCATTTAAGACACTAATGAAACGGGGCAGGGGGACCAAGTCTCCACCCTTTCTGTTCTATGTAATTCGTGAAGTTACTCGTTCGTGTCACTTTCTGCCTCCTTGTTAAACTTGGGTGACTAAGAATTTGATATTTTAAAGTCCAATTCTAACTTCCATCTCAGTTTAGTAAAATCTTACATATTCCCCCCTCCCCTTATAAAAACAGAAGACAATGCGCCTGCTAGTAGAAAAAGGTGACAAGGCTACACATGGATTATGTGTTCTTTAGTTTTAATTGGCTTAACAGCCGGAATTTCGTAAGTTTCTTCAGTATGCTTGTTATGACTACTAGAGCTCAGTTCTTTTCACACCACCTGATAAGGGGGTGTGGAGGCGAACAAATGTTTACATACACAGACACATACCTCCTTAACATATTAAACCAAATTCACTGAATAATTGCATCTTTTATGCAGACTGAGAAATTAGTCTTTGCAACAGGGCATCTCCTTGCAGATATCTAAATATTAAGAGTCCAACTTGGCCACAGAGGTCCTGACAGTCACTTCTTGGGGTTTCTTTCCTTCTCCATGTTTGTAAAATGCATTTTTAACTTGCATCTTTTACTAGTATCTTTCATATTTCTTCCAATTTAAAGCCATCCTCAGGCCATTAGTCATGCTTACTTCATGCCTCAATGCCACTTCTCTTCCTCTACTATCACAATCCATCAGAAACAGGAGAACATGAGACATGAAGTATTTTACAATTCCTTTCGACAACATCCTTCCCTTGTGGGTAGCTTTCATTCGGGCTCAGTTTGACTGCATGCCCTAAATAACGTCACCTCATCTTGTATCACCAGAATTCATCATTACCACAACGGGTGTGACAGTTAACCCTGAGAAACCACAGGTTACGATCAGGAACTGAGTCCTCTGAAACCCTTGTCAAATCAGATGTTAGAAAACTAATCCTTCCCTTTCTCACTTCATCAGCTTTTGTCAGATTACTCCCTTACTCTGTGGCCAAATAGCTACTAGGTCCAATGCAAGGAGGAAGAGAGGGGAGACACGAGTAAAAGACTAGGCACCAGGCCCCAGTTAAACAGGATTACACAAAATCTTAAACTACAATGAATGTCCTTGAGAAGTGGAACAACAATAGCTCCACCTTCCTCCCAGTCACACACTCTTACTGCTCACTTTGCAACAGGTCTGGGGCATGAAGCCATCTGTGCTATTTTAATGGCAACACATTAATACAATTAAAACCAAAACAGAACCAAAAAAAAAGCCCAAAACATGTGATTTTCTGGTGTTTAGTTTCAGGGGTTTTGTTGTTCTGAAAGTAATTTTAGTTGATTCAGACTATTAAATGCATACCAGGACAAGGGATGGGGTAGGACAATGTCTGGGAGCAAAGCCTGGACAGCAAAACGCCTCTCAGCAGAGATCAGAACAGCAAAGCTACTGCAGTGGCTCTGCTGACTATGGAGTTGCAGCACAAGGTTGCTCTTTTCTATCATGGTAAAGATTTGCTGCTTAAAGCTGTTTGCAGCTGAATTCCCACTCCTTCTGGTCGCACTTACCTCATCTGTTTTCTTCCAAGTATCTTCAGCGTGAGCTCAGGAGAGATGATTAAAAAAAAAAGCCTACTTTACTGTACTCCTCCCCTTTGCTGTTCTTCAGGCATGGAAGAAATCCGTTGTAAAAAATTGTCAGCACTATCTTATTATACTTCAGGTCCTTCCACAAAAGCTTTCTTTGACACCAAGCCTGCAAAAATACCAACTGCCATCGGGCTCCAGTTATCCTGAAGCTACTGGCTATCATCCTGACTACTGTTTCCATAAGCTTTCCTTACAGTTGTTCACACCTACTGTTCTGTATTTGAGAAAGACCCTATTGTTCTGTACCTCTGCCTACTTGCTACAGATAAAGCTTATTCATTTTTATAAACAACCGTCAGATGGGTTTGGAAAAGGAGAAAAATCATCAGGATCATTTCTTGAGTTAAACATTATCGTATCTTTGGCTGACACATTTTTCCTCCTTTAGCCTGAAGCATGTTTGCATATTTAGGGTATTTCCTATTATGTAAAATGAGTGTATTAGAACAGCACAGGAAGTATTGTCACTTGTGAAGCAAAAGTGATGTATTTTAAGAAGTAAACTAAATGATGAATTCTCTACTAAAAGCATCCAGCATCTATCTGTGCCTGTGAACTTTTCGCTCCTCTCACACTGAATATTCTGCGAGAACATAATGGTTATGGTACAAGACACTAACTACAAACAGCAGAAGCAATGTAAGAACACACAAGAGGCAGATGCACCTACACACAGACTGCTGGGAAGCCCAGTTTTCAACTCAGGTCATTTTTTTCTTCCTTTCAGCCAACTCCGACCATCTTAATTTTTGGAAGATTTATAACACAGTACAACCATCATCTGATCAGCACAGGCTCACTTTCGGTAAAATACCTGTAATTCAGTTGCCTGGTAACTCTTGAGCACTTGAGACAGTGGCTCTACCCCCTCTCTCCAGAACCACGCAATTCTGTTGTCTTTGAGAAGGGCTATAGGGTTATTTTAAATAATAAATGCTCTTAAAAAGTCAATTTGTAGTCCAAACAACAACGTCTCATGAAATAATGTATTACTATGGACTGACTTTCAGAAAAAAAAGCTGGAGACTCAAGTCCTTAAACCACAAAGCAACAAATGCATCAAATAACCTTCACAGATAAATCATGTTTTCCAGATGAGTGACACTAAAAAAAACCAAATAGGACAGAATGCAGTAATGTAGTCCTCCAAGAGGCATTTGCTTTGTGAGCAAGTGACAAGATCATATCCATCTTTTTACTATTTCCAAAGTGTTTGGTCATTTATGTTATACATTTACCAAAGCTTTAAAAGACCTATGTTTACCTAACTCAGTTTACCAACTTTAAAAACCTATGGAAATACACTGTAAGGGGATGAAAAATAGAAAAAATACAGTGCTTGCTTCCAGTGTGCTTTCACAGTCATGACAGTGATTTAAATCATGTCAAATCATAGATCCCACACGAAATTTCCATAATAGTGGATCATTAATTAACAGAGTATTTAATTAAAACTAGTATTTTTTCAACTTAACATCAATTTTAAGAAAAAATAATCCATGTTCATAGGCATGTGGTTAGTTACCAGCACTGAAACACACTGAAGGATCATGACTGTGGAGACTGCAGAAGTAAAGAGCTATGTTCCAGTTTCTCCTACGGGAAACAATATAAAGCACATAAATTATATAAGAATATAAAGTTTCATTTAGTTTTGTCACTGGAAAGTTAGGAGTTCAAAATGCACTAGAATCTAATATGGAATTAAACATACATATTTTACAAAACAAAAGCATTTCACGTCCAATGGTGAAAACGTAATCCTTCTCCAAAACACAAAGTTGCAAATGCCACAGGACAGCATTTTCGAGTTAAGTAACCAGTCATAGCCACTAAATTTAAGATGAAAGCTTCAAAATACAAAGATTCAGAAATAAAACCTCCTGCATCATTATTTCAATTCCCAAATCATTCCATAATCCACAGCTCCTTTTAATCTCAGCAGGTGAAATTAAGCTTTCTGTGAGCTTTTCATAGGAAAAAATAACAACACTGCTGCATGACACTGCAGGTGATTAAGTTATTTAGCATTCCACACTACTGAAACACAACAGGCTATGGAACTGAAGAATTATTTTTCTAGGGGTCTTCTCAATTTGGAATCTGTTTTCACACGAGTTTTGTTAAAATGCTTTCAACCCCATCATCATTCTCCTTATTCCTCAGAATTAGTCAGCTTTTACAGTTTTCCCATTCTGTAAGGCAACAGTGAGTTGTCCTTTATTTTTAGTTCGTTTCAAAAGGCAACTTCTGCAAGCAATGTTTGATTCAACTCTCCTTCCTCCATGAACAATGATCATACTGACAGCATGACTAGCTGTAAAAGGACACATAGAGGAGCTGACCTTATGAACAGTTTATTGCACGTTAGACTCACAAAGTGGTCACTCAACTACCATTCAGTTTTTCAACTACAGCTATCAAGCAAGCACAGAAATTTTTCTTTGTCAAACGCGAGCATTTTAAGCTGTAGAAGTATCTAGAAGGGCAGACACAGTAAACAGAACTTCAATGAAAACCTCTGCAGTTCTCAATAGGAATTCTGCACACACACCCCACAAAAGCCATAGTAGGCCCAGCAGAGCAAGCCTGAAGGCAGAAAGTTTCAATCAAGGGCGGCTGTTTCAATCATAATTTGAATAAACATGGAAACACCAGCCTAATTACTTAGAATCACAGAATCATTTAGGTTGGAAAAGACCTTTAAGATCATTGTCCAACCGCTTGCTTAACCCTGCTAATACCACCACTAAACTGAATGTTTCTATACCACATCTACCCGGCATCAAATACCTCCAGGGATGGCAATTTCACCACTTCCCTGGGCAGCCTGCTCCAATGCCTGACAGCCCTTTCAGTGAAGGAATTTTCCTAATATCCAATCTAAATGGGGTTGCTGTGACCCAAGTGCAGGACCCAGCACTTGGCCTTGTTGAACCTCATGCAATTGACCTCAGCCCATTGATCCAGCTTGTCCTGATCCCTCTGCAGGCCCTTCTTACCCTCAAGCAGACCAACACTCCCACCCAACTCGGTGTAGTCTGCAAACTTACTGAGTAAGCACTCCATCCCCTCATCCAGGTCACTGATGATAAAGAGAGCTGGTCCCAGTGCTGAGCCCTGGGGAACACCATTTGTGACCAGTCACCAACTGGATTTATCTCCATTCACCACAACTCTCTGGGCTTGGCCATCCAGCCAGTTTTTAACCCAGTGAAGAGTGCACCCGTCCAAGCCATGAGCAGCCAGTTTCTCCAGGAGAATGCTGTGGGAAATGGTTCATAGATTCACAATGGTTTGGGTTGGAAGAGACCTTAAAGACCATCCAGTTCTAACCCCCCTGCCCTGGGCAGGGACACCTTCCACTAGACCAGGTTGCTCAAAGCCTCATCCAGCCTGGCCTTGAACACTTCCAGGGATGGGGCATCCACAGCTTCTCTGGGCAACCTGTTCCAGTGCCTCACCACCCTCTCTGGGAAGAACTTCTTCCTGATATCTAATCTAACCCTCCCCACTATCAATTTAAACCTGTTACCCCTTGTCCTATCACTACAGGCCCTTGTAAAAAGTCCCCCCAGCTTCCTTGTAGCCCCTTCCGGTACTGGAAAGCTACAATAAGGTCTCCCCAGAGCGTCCTCTTCTCCAGGCTGAACAAGCCCAATTCTTGCAGCCTTTCATCATAGCAGAGGTGCTCCAGCCCTCTGAGCATCTTCATGGCCCTCCTTTGGACTCGCTCCAACCAGTTTATATCCTTCCAATGTTGTGGGTTCCACAGCTGGTGCCTTTCTCTGCCCCAGCAATCTGCACCACAAGAAGTGAACAAGAATTCGCTGTCTTCACACCAAAATGATACCAATTCAAACCAAACTACAAGAGAAAGGAAGGAAAATGCCAATTTCTCAGTCTGGTTCATCACAGAGTCTGCAGATGGAGCATGAGAGGGGCATTAGAGAGATAAGACTGCAAGCAGAAACAGGAGCAGAAAAGGTAAACTGGCCATCAGTTATCAGAACTACTGCCAGACATACCTCTATAAGCGAGACACCTAAAACCAGACGAACTACACTCCTCAGTCTCAGCAAGATATCAGAAGATCCCTTCTCAGAAAGGTATTTTCAGAGCATCTAAGCATCTCTGGTTATTAGGGACCTGCTTAAGATGACTCCACCACTGGAAAGCCATCTCGTAACTAGCAAACAGCACCATGCACAGATTCTTACCCAGCTCCATCTAACAAATCCTAGACTGAGGGCAGCAGCTATGTAGAGAGCCATCCTTTCAACATGCAGAACCAGTAACCCTCCAGGGTGGGAGGTGTCTGAGTGATCACGGTCCTCAGATTTTACCGCAGTGCTGCTGAAGCAGCTGCCCTCCAGGAGCACTGCTCATGTTGTAACAGCCTGGCAGTGCCAGCACAGAAAGCAGGAGACCCGGGTCCCCTGCCTTCCATCTCCCTGATAGAATTAAATTTCTTCCAAGAACATACTCATCACCAGGACCACAGAAGTGTCTGAAAAGACACATGATCCATCCTTCAAATCAGACTGGAGAAGCAGGGTCTACACTCAGCCCAGATCTGAGTTATGAGGCCTAAAAAAGTACGACTGATTTAGCAATTTCATTATTCCCCCAAAGGAAGTAAAAAGTTCTAGTCTTTGCTATTTCTAATTTTTATGACTTTTACAGTGTCCAGTGTACTGGACAAACGTGGACTCAAAGTCAAATCAGTACTCTCCACCTTCCTAGGCATTCTAACATGGCAATTCGTTAAATAGTCCAAAATGAAGGCACTAAATGAATTTACACACTGAATGCCTTTCACAATTATTGAAGAATTTACTTTCTAAGCTATTTTCAGAAGGAATTAGAATTAATTATTACAGAAGGAATAACAGCTCACTGATAACCCCTTTCAGGCAGGGAGGACTGGAATAAGAAAACATGCTATTTTCTTGGACAGAAGGAATAACAGCTCACTGATAACCCCTTTCAGGCAGGGAGGACTGGAATAAGAAAACATTCCGAGAAAAGTTATTACAGTGAGAGGGAGATAGAACGGTTTCAGTCCCTGAAAGTTTACATCAACAAAAACTTCCTTTTGTAAGATGAAAAACATCTAAAGTGCTCAAAACAACACAACAAATCTAGTCAACAGCAACATAAACCAACATTTGTAACAACTACCTGCTGGAGAATTAGCGTCAAGAAAAAGGAAGATATGAGCTATAAAAAGGAATATGAGAACAAACTACCTTCTTTGCAGTACAATGAGTAAATACAATCTGCAAAAAATATCAACATCTCATGACAGACACACAAGAATATGATGTAACAAACATTCCTCATAACTAACTTTAATTGTATTCTTCACTACCGCTCATCATCACAACCATTTCAAAGACTACTGTTACAGGAGGAGGGTATGGTATTTCCACAAGGAGGATAACTTCTATTAGTTGGGATAATAATTTCCCGTAATACATACCCATAATTAACAGGTACAATCAGAAAACTGCTAAGGTTCCCCAGAAACACTTACTTGTACAAACTCCACATGCAATGTTTACATTAGCTACGGAAAGAAATCCTACACCACTTTCAAGCAAAAGTCTATAACAGCAGCAGAAAGCTGCCATGGTAACGACGGACTGCCAGGTCTAATCGCATTTCATACAGTAATTCCAAAATGGATTGAAAAATCTGCTGCTTAATTACCATCTTCCCCACCGAGAGTGCAGGATTATTTGATAGTAATTCCTCACAATTAGAGAGCTCCACTGATGTGCTGCGAATGAAATTTCACCCAGTGGTCTGTACACAAGACTTCAGGTCACAACCATGAGTTCACCCAAAATGCAATGGCAGAGAGTAAGGAAAGGAGCACAAGACCAGGAGTTTTCATCTCAAACAGAATCAACCAAATATTTTAAAACTACCATCACATTTACAAATGTAATACTTCTGCTTCTGGACTCCTGAGGCCATGGATGTCTTCCTGCTGTCACCACTATAAATACTGCAAGTATGAATCGTATTACCTTTATTATTTGTAGCTGAACCCCTTCGTCTGTCTGAGGGCCTTGAAAACAGCCACATATTGTCTCAATAATTCTATCAATTAATTTTTTGCCTGGAGCTGTACTGTCTGGAGCATTCCCTGTCAAGTGCCCATATGCTATAAGTTTCTGGAAAGGAGAGAAAAAACGTAAGTAAGAGCTTAAGAAATAAGTCCGCTTTTCATTATAATAAATAAATTCAACTGATAGCTCTAACTTGCAAAGAATAATTAAACCAGTACATTTTACCCCACGTCTCATAAAACATCAAGGATTTCTTATTTTTAAAAGCCCTCCAGCTATATTCCGTTTTCACACACCAACTGCAATACAAACTTTGTCTGCAAGCTTAACATTAAAGCTTTTCTTGATCAGTTAGGAACATTTTTAAACAAGCAGGATTTTGAAAATTAACTCGCATCACAGTCTTCATATGTAGTCAGCACGCAAGTATTTTTAATACCAGATACACAAGTTACAAATGTTTTCTATTTAAGCTACTAGCTAGTCTTCTGCTTTTAAGTGCTCTATTATCCCTTTATTCCTCTAGGTCTTCCACACTTTGAAAGGGAATTTATTACAAAATTAAAATCCTCTTCCAAACGCTTCAGGAATGAGAGTATTTGTAAATCTTCATGGCCCACCTACTTAAAAAGACACAGAATAGCAAGGCATCATAGTGCGACAGCATGCCAGGCATGCATGTGCCTCTGAACGTGAACGTACTAACTGAGTTCAGTGTTATCGGGCTACTCAGCAGAAGAGAACGGCTGAAGTCTATGCTGTAGACTTGGTTCTGAAAACATTACAGGAGCCTCTGAGTTTTGAGAGACCTGACAGCTCACGTTGAAAATATTTTACAGCAATTATAAACAGCATAAAAGGAATTTGGTAATGATATACTTGCTGCGTTGGTTCAACAAAAACATGAAAACAGGGAGTTGTACACTAACACACTAAAACTGATCCTAACACGCAGCCACCTGGGGTAACACGTACATACAAACACATATATGCATTACATAATAAATAAGGCATGCATTCCCCTTTTGTCAGAAATATATTCTATTTGGTTGTGTGTGCAATCAAGTAAAACAATAGAAAACCAAGGACATTATTTGTAACATACAACTGTACTTGCTCTTCAACCCAACAGAATTCTGTAGCTGACAGTTCAAGCTCATCTTCATACAGACCTGTAAACAATCTAGAGATGTACTGACAATCCTGGGGCACTTCGACTGGCACGCCAATTCAAATGGTAAGAAGTATTTGTCCGCTTCAATGAAGCTGGTCTTTGATTTCACAGGTGGAAGAGTGCTTGAACCAGGCTTGGATTCTCCATAAGGGGGACTAAAGAGAATGACTGTATTAGAAAGATTTAAGTGATCACACAAATGTTTCTCCCCACCACCATCTTTATGACCAAAACAAGATTTCAACAAAATCAGCATTAGGAAAGAAAATTAACATTAGGAAAGAGTAGCTTCCATGAAGTTAACACAATGGTAATAGGGTCGTATAAATATTCCTAACAGCTTTTATACTTCATCCATCTCCTTTACGGATCAGGCAAATTGACCCATTTGCACACTAAGTAGACATTCAGTGGTCCCTGCTGGTTTGAAGGCATAAAGACTTGTTTCCTCTGCAAAGTGGAAAACATCCCCTTTGCTTGGCTGAAGACAGAGGGGACAAAGGGAAATCCATTCAGTATCATTTCCACATTTAATGATAACTCCCAGAGAAGTCTGGGCAGAAATTTTACTACTAGGAACAGATAAAAATACAACTTGGAAAAAAAAAAAATTTGGGTTTGTTTGGCTGAGGTGGAGTTTTTTTCGTTTAGTTGGGGTTTTTTTAAATGATCCTAAAAGTTTAGAACTGCTCAACTACTGCATTATGATACAAGTTTGGTTCAGTCCTTTCCCTAAAGTACATCTGGTTTGGAGATTAAATCATATCTGAACTTCAATCCTAGACACAGCCATGAAGAACAAAAACATCCCAAACCAAATAGACAAAACACCCAACATCAAAACTTTGCTCTATCTGTGCTTCAGATGACACCACAGAATTTAAGAGTACAGGGGTTACCAATTTATCTCGCTTGGGCAACAGATCTGAAATGACAAACTGTACAAAGTTTGAAAGAGTTATTAACTGTTGAAGTCTTACTGCTTACAGCACCTTCAGAAAAGGCATGCTTACTGATCCTGAGCTAAAAGGGACAATTATGAACGGGTAATTTTTCACCAATTGGCCTGCATCAGTGCAGTTTGACTCAAAGCAAGATGTTCGGATTTTTCATCTCACAGAACAGCTCATCACCTTCATATAAAGCATTCCTGACCTTTTTTGTGTACATATATGTATCTTAATATAAAGGCTAAACAACGCTGTTTTACACAAACTTGATAACTGGTATAAAGAAAAAAAAGCATAACTTCGCATTCTGTAGCGAAAGATTACAGAATTCTTGCAGTAATTCAAATACATCTTTACAGAACAACTATGTTCAAACCCAGGCCCTAAGCATTTGTTGCAAACAAAAGCAGATGCTTCAAGGAATGCAGGGGGCAGAAAATACACTTTTTTTGGTTTTCGTGTTGCTGAAATAGAAGAATAAACTGCTAAGACCCTATTACAAACCCAAAGAATAAATGCAGTCCCATGCATCACTGGTTAGTTTAAGGTTCTCTCCATATGACAAATTATCAAAATACTTCAGCTTTTCAAGGAGCAAGCTGCATTATCCTTGAGATGAAGTTTATTACTAGATTCAACCAGCCCTCCTTGCTTAGGCTGCTTAAAAAGGGCACTTAAATTCTAAGTCTTGACAGTGAATAATTAAAGATTCTACTTTCTACTAAATAACTTCTCTTTTGAAGGTTTAAGAATTTATCCCTACATACTTTTTGTTTTCCTGAATAAGAGCAGAGGTTTTTCTATTCGATGTGTAACGTTATTTATTGTCCAATATTGCTTTGCTGGGAACAGAGCTCTCTTGGACAAAACCCAAATCAGATTGCAGAGGAAGTACATGATTCTTCTACGTTCTTAAACCTCTCTGAAATTACTATAAAAGCTTTTCTCTGAGGAACAGAAGGGTGTTATGTCTTGCTCATGTCTTATGACAGACTGTTCATCATCTAGTGATTATGTTTACTGATACCATTAAAATTAAGTTAAAAGAGCACCCCAGAAATAAGGAGCAGGCCATGATGAGATTCCAGAAATGAAGAACCCATGTCACAGCAAGCTACTGCTTCTCTTAATTTAAGGCTATTAAAAAATGCCCAAAATAATAAGGAAGATGATGTTCCATTTATCTCTGGAAAGATAATAAGCTCATCACCTTGCTGATGATGGAAGGGAAGGGGAGAGCAGGGAGAAGAAGAATCTAAAAGGTCTTTCCTTCATAAGGTCAGCCAAGAAATTACTTCAGCTGTTTGGGTGTTGGGGTTTTTTGGGAGGGATTGGGTTTTTTTTTTACTTTTTCTGGTTTTTTCCCTCAGCAGACTGTGAAACCAAAAACTGTCCCTAACAAAACTTTCTTCCATCAAGGGATCTACCAGGCATGGAGATTATGAAGCATGCTGATATTGAATTATCAGCCCTAGAAACAGGCTAGCATATGTATCAAAATGATTTTTTAAAATTATTTTGGTAGCATTTGCTGTGTAACAGTTACATAAATCAGGCTGTCCTTTTCTATTCCATTCCTCTCCATCCCAAATACTAGTTCTACCAAATACTCGTTCTGTTTCAAAAACAAACAACAAAACAAAACAGCAGTTTTCCATGCAAAATTTCTGGGAGGTGGAAATGATCTACTTTTCAAATACACTCCAGGATAAATCAGTTTCCTCCAACAGGGACTGGAAAAGTATTATCACTACAAGTCCCTTGTTGGGATATTTAAATCTCAATCACAGAAATAAGACACTGAAACAAATTCGATAAACTAAGTTCCTCAATTCAAAGGCCTAGAAAAACAACAGTATTTTCTACTGCATCTAAAAAATGTGACTCTTTAGTCAAAATAGGGCAAACCCATTCACAGTTACCAGATCTAGCAATACCTTCAAAGCAGCAAAAGGCTACTATCAGAATAAAGACAGCATGGAAGAAATCAAAATCTTTTTAGAAAATGTATATAGACTAAGCCATAGAACATTATACCCGCAAAATCACAACTTCAAATTTTAGGAGGACATAATTTAAGCACCCAAAAGTACAAAAGCGGCTGAACCATCCTTGCATACCTCATTATAATTCATCTATCGTTAGTTTTAGCACGTTATTCAAGTACAGGATCAGATACTACTTGTCCTTATTTGGTGCGCAGAACTAACACCACTCACTAAATATTTAACATTCTGCATTTTTTTCTTATCATTCTTCAAAATGTGGACTTGTGGGTTTTTTTATTCTACTCTAACTAAAACCTATTGTAAAAACACATTATTACTTTCTGTCTGAGACTGTCTTGTGGTGCTTGGTGCAACTTTGCCTGAACACTACACAAACACAAAATTTATTTTACAACCTTACCGTAAGTCGATGGCATATTAACTTTATTTTGCTGGTGGAAACTGAAGCACAGTGACTCAGTCAGATGCACCCACTGATTTTCACATGCCCAATCTGACAAGCTGTGAGACTTAATCGTTCAGTTTATTCGATATTAAATTGTTCTTTACATCTTTTGAAACAAAGTTCCCACTGGCTTCCTTTCCAGATAGAAGTGCTTACGTTTTCCAAACCAAAATTTGCAAATACCCAGGAGACAAACCAGAAACTATTAGCAGCCAATTTTGACAGCTCTGGTTTAAATGATTTTCCTAAACCAGAAATTCAGCTAAAGGGCAGAACGCAGGTCCCCAGGCAGCACTCATCTGCTTATGCCATTAGAACACTTCCATCATCAGTTTCCCCCACTGATGCAATTCAAAAAGGGGTATAAACAGTCTTCACCACATGAGCCCTGACTCATGGTCAGTAAAGCGCAATGAATGATGAAAATCATCCTCTGGAACATGCAATTAAATACTAATAGTGAATTCCACAGTTTACCAATACTTACAAATTTACTTGTTGACAGCTGAAGGGTGCTGAATGTTAGTTCTGTCCTCTACCTTCACTCATAGAGGAACTGAGTCCCAAAATCTACACCTCTTCCCAAACAAGGTCCTTTCCAGATATTATCTTTTCAAATTACATTAGCTTTTCCTACCCATTCCCACTTCCTCACCCCAACCTCCTCCCCCTGCTCAATCACAGATCAAATCATTTACTTGAATTCCAGGCTGTTCCCACCCCCAGCCTGGCTTCTATGTCAAGTTCGTTTTAAGCTCAGGCCCCTCCACCAATACTTTCTTTCTGTGCCACCTACAAAGACCTTTCCTAACTTGGATTCCCATTCCTACCCTTCCTGGCCAGACAATACCAGCCTGTTCCCTCTAAGCTATCTTCTGCCACTACATCCAGGCCCTGTGCCTCGCACCCTAACAGCCCCTCACAAAAGCAGCACTTGTAGCACCTTTCTAGATGCCACCAACCTCACAAAACACATTGAAAATTCTTGTCAGAGAGAGCCTGTACTCCCAGTGCAGAACACATTTTAAGAAGGTAAAACAATTGCTCAGTATGATGAACATACCTTTGCTTTTCTGTTTCAGCCTTTATTTCCTCTGTAAAATGAAACAAAGGAACAGTTATGGACACGGAATCATAACCACAAATATAAAATTAAATAACTGAAAGTGACTGGAAAGAAAAACTATTTAGGCAAGCATTTAAAACCAGGGTAAGTTTAAAGCAGAAAATACATGTTTATAAACAGTTTTGTAACAGCTTCTACTCTTCACCTGCATCAAAATTAATTTACAAATCTATATTCACAATTTAATACTTAAATTTGCACCCAGTCATCCCAGTTGAACATCATAACCTTAGAATGCTCCTGCCAAGACACTTGCAAGCTCTTTTCACAGCTTATGTATGTAGATATAACAAGGAAAATGCAAGTATTATTAAAATTATTAATTTATCAATAAAGGATATATTGCTTGTTAAATGTGGATTATACAGAAAAACGGTAAAGAAACCAACCATTGCTGATTCTTACACGAAACCTTGATGACTAACAAATACCGTTTGTTTTAAACAGTGTTAGACCCCACACTAGAAGGGAGGAAGAAAAGCACCTTTATTTCATACTATTTTAAAAGATATTAAAACAGAAGGACTAATAGTTTAATGCTGTTGAAAAGAGATTCTATGTGATTTTTTACAATACATTTTAAAAGTAATTTTAATTTACTAAAATGAATTTTAGGAAACATCTTCAATTTCAAGAGTACCTTTGTCTGTATTCTCCAGTTATTTAGCACACTTAAACCACATAAATTCCATAAAGACGAGAATTCCCAATATTGTAGGAATGCATACTTGAAAGAAAATATACAGGATCAAGTGGGAACGTAATATTTTTTTTATATATATAGATATATGTATGCTTTAAGAAATCATCTCAGGAAATCCATTTAACGTCCAGTCCTGCTCCAACATTCAAAACCACAATCATCTAAAGCCAACACTTCACTTTGATTTTTGTGTATAAGCTTTAAACTAACTTGTGGCATAGATTGACTCTGACAAATTTAAAAAAAAAAAAAAATTAATACTTTAAACTAAACTCCCATGGAGGAAAAGAACACTGTGTCCTAGCCCTCATTTACCATTTCACACAGTCATACTGATTCACTTACCTAACACAGGTTCCTAAGTTTGGTATTTTATCACAAATCACGAGTATCAAGTATGTTCACTAATGGACTTGCTCAGCATTGTGAACACAGGGAGTGCATGTCTACCTGAAATCTAAATCTTATTTCTGACAATGACTGATGCTCCTGTTTACCCCCAGTAAAACCCAGAGGTCAGCAGGTCAGCGGTTCATCCAAGAAACAGTTAGTCCAGAAGTGGTTCAAACCTGTGTTACCCAGGACTAAACAAAAGGTGAACATAATTCCAAATACAGATATTCCTCAATAAGTAACAATAGTAACAAAATCAGCAATAAGTCTTATAGTCAGCAATGTTTCAGTAAAGTATGCCTTCCTACCAGGTTCTGACGCTTGATCCATTTACTCGCTTGAAGACAAATTCCTGACCAACAGGAAGGAGAAAAAACTCTCTTCCTCCGTTCCAGCATCTTCATAACTTTCATTATCTTACCTCCCACCTTAGCATTCACACTCAGGAACTCTACTGCCCGAGACGCTCTCGAGTCTGTCCAACAAACATTACCAACCTGCAGAATGGCTTCCAAGTCCAAAGTTTTCAACTAAATCAACAAAACTGATCAGATTCTCAACCCCGTTATTTTGAGCGCAGAATAAAATATTAGTTTCTGTAGCACACTACAGAAACTAAAAGAGTCCTAATGCTCTGCTCAGACAGTAATCCCATTAGTAACTGCAATGAAATACTAACAAGTTTTGCCTGTAAAATGGCACAGGGTGTAAGTGTCATTAAATAGGTGGGGGCAGACACCCAACACAAAAGTAGAGATCATATTTTACTGAACTGGAGTTAGTTTGAGTGACTCCTTTAAATCCTCTTTTTAAGTTCTTGTTTAAAATGATTAATGTACAAATTTAGAAACCACTTTGTTACACAATCTGAGCTTAGGTCATGCTAACCAACATTTCTACTGTCTTATATTTAAATTATAATTCAAGATTACAACCCATTTTATGGTATTTAACATGAAGAAAGATGGTATTTCAATTGAAGATAAAGCAATCAATGTCAACTGGTTGTAACACAAATTTCAGTTTACAATTTTATTAGATTGTAATAACCTGAAGCAAACACAATAGTTTAACAGTTTTACTTAAGATCACTTAGGCACACGAGTCAACTATTCTACTGACAACCCAAAGATCTGTACATCTAACAAGTTATTTTATACTTTGGCTAGGGGGAAAAAAAACCCAAACAACAAATCTGAAAAAAGAATTATTTCAGACTATCGCTATAAATAAGAGAGCAGAATGAGAAGCTCCACATCATGCCCAATTCCGGTTGCCCTTCCCAGCCTGCACCAGGCCACTGGAACACCAACCCCCTGAGGCTAACTCCTCCCCCCTAGGGAAGGCGCAAATTATAGTGGTACTTGTTCACAGTTCAGAACAGAAACTGTTGTGAGTATTGAATTAGTGGGAAAATCGCTTAAGGAATTACAAGTAAGCCCATTTTCGGCTCCCCACCCTCTACCTTTCTCCATGAAGAACAGTGTTTTTCCAGTAAAAGACAGCACACGTCCTAAATGAAAATATTCTTCCAGCACTACTTAAAGCAGATGTGACAGTAGGTGAGTGTTTGGACACCCCCGTCAACTGTACAGGTTCCAAAACAGTGTCTAAACTGTATGCTTACGTGAATTTCTTGAGCTGAAAGGACTGCATGAATGGAGACAGTCCCTGCAAACAAACATAAACCAGTAACATTCAGGAAAAGAAAGATCAGAAACAGCAGTTCCGCTTTGCACTAACTCGTTTCCTGAGCTAAAAGAATGTGCCAAACCCAGCTAGCTCTCATCTTGATGCTGCATCCGATTATTTCTGGGTTTATTCTCTGCTTTCTAAACTAGAACATATTTGCAAAGTTTATCAAAGTAACTAGAGCTGCTTAGATCCCTCACTGCACTGCTGATACTCTTAAAGTGTCACTAACCTTTCTGAAAATACTACAAGAGATTGTCTTCACAATTGGTTCCATCAGAAAATGGACATTTCTGTAATTGAAGGAAGTCTACTACAATTACAAGGAAAGAGCTTATACAAGTGTCAATCTAATAAAATGTTACTACACTTTTGACCAGTACTGCATCAGCCTATTAATGTGAAAGTAGAGAATTTATAACCTTTGCTAAATAAAATGAAAGGTTCTCACAGTAGCCGACGTCTAAAATAATTTAAAAGAAATATTTTAAAAAGCAGACAAGCACACGATATGATACTATTACTATGAATGAAGTAGAGCGCAAACTTCAACTTTTCTTTGACCCTTGAGAACAGAGAAAACCTAATTTCCTTCACTGTCTGATTGCTCCCTCTGCTCTCCACGCCAAAACACAAGTTAATCACAGTACAATTTCATGGTCATGTAGCAACCGCATCCAGCGGGAAGCATACAAAAATTCAAGCAGCATTACCAGCAGAACAACAGATTATAATAAAGGTAACTAACAATTCTCACGCTAGATAAATGATCTGTTGAAGACAGATGAACCAAAACACCAATTGATACATTCCGTTAAATGAGAACAAGTAATCCCTGCAAAACTAAACTAGAAAACGGAGATGAAGCCAGGCTTCAAAACACAGGCTGCTTCTTTGTTTTGCTCTCCAAAACACACAACCAAAACCACAAAGGAGAAGATGCAAGAGCTGGAAAAGCTTATTATGATCTCAGCACCACCCTTCATTTTGGGAAGAAAGAGTAGGGGATGATATAAGATGCTGGAACAGGGTAAGAAGCCTGTAGAAAAGGACTACAAGCTGCCAGAGTTTTCCTCTGTGTTATGTCTGATGTAAACATAGAATTACTGTGGAAAATAGCTCAAGATCATTCTATTGCACTCCAAGGATGGTGTGTCTTAAATTGGAACTAAATGGGGTTTATTTTGTACTCTTAAATAAAGTGCAGCAGAAATAAAATAAAGCCCTCCTGAACTCCCCCTTCCATACAGCTCCAGAAGACCACTTCTTCATGGAGTCCTATCACAGAATTAATGGAAATATATGTGGCACAGAAGATAGAGCTGGTCAGAGATGTGTTATTTTGCAATTTTACAACAGTATGCATCAGCTGTTTCACAAAGCAGGTAAAATGAATCATGTACATTAGTGTCAACATAATTTTCCATTTCATCTACACTTGGCCAGACCATCATCACTTCAAAGAAACCTCTGCAACGGTCTGAGACCTTTGTTATACAGGTGTATAGGTTTCAGCTGGGACAGAATTCATTTCCTTCACAGTAGCTGGTATGTTGCTGTGGTTTGAGTTTGTGCTGGAAACAGTGTTGATAACACAGGGATGTTTCAGATACTGCTGAGCAGTGCTTCATAGAGTCAACCCCTCACCAGTGAGTAGGCTGAGGGTACACAGGAAGTTGGGAGGGGACACAGCTGGGACAGCTGACCCCAACTGACCCAAGGGATATTCCACACCACAGGACATCATGCTCAGCAATAAAAACTTGGCAGGGGGGAGTTTGCTTTCTGTTGTTTGGGGAATAGTTGGGCATAGGTTGCCTGTTGGGGAGTTATTGCTTCTTTTTTTGCATCACTTGTGTTTCTTGGGTTCTTTGTTGTCATCCCCCTCCCCATCTTGGTTTTTTGGTCTTATTAACCTGTCTTTATCTCAACTCAAAGTTTGAGCGCTTTTACCCTTCCAATTCTCTCCCCGCTACCAGCCTGGAAGCAGCTGCATCAAGCTTCGCTGCTGGCTGGAGGTAAAGCACTGCAACAGGTATCCATAATTCCATTCTCACCTCTCTTACTTTAATTCACTATTTCAGCATGTCATTTGAACATTTTCCCTTGTCCTCTTCAGGCTATTCACAGTTTCCTTCTAGTATGAAAAAAAAAACAAACCCCTTTCTAGTTTTCTTTTTCTCCCTGTAGTACCTTATCACCAGCTAATCCCATTTGTGACTATAAAATTAACTGTCTCCCTAATGAAAACAGGAAACACCTAAGCAGCAAGGTCAAAACGGGCCAAGTAGGTCAAGCAGGTGCTGTGGGCAATACTGTCTTAACTGGTCTATTACGCTTATCAAACTCCAACTTAGAACTAATTCACTCTTTGCCACACTAATCCAGTTCAAAGGATGATTTAAACCTTCAATACACTGAAGGGTATCTCTAATTCCCACTTTAAATTTGTTTATGACTGGATTATTCCCTTGGCTCCTCTGCCAACACCCCCTATATCTGAAATAAGACCCTCTCCTCTAGGTTATTTTCAGGTAATATTTCCTTCTGCTTACCTAAATAGGCTGTAATATCATGTCCAGTATAAATATTCTATGGTTATACTTTGGCAGAAGTAATGGATAACCTTCCTATTAAGCAGGGTACAACTAAATGGTTACCTTCAGGAATGCTACACAGAGCTAAATTTTACTATGGTAGCTCAATATCAAGTCACATATTAGATTACAGGGGAAAAGGCTTTATGGAACCTGCTATTAGGAAAAGGGCAAACCACTTTAAAATGGAACAATATATGTTCATTACACAGCATTATGCTAGGAAAAAACATACGTAAAAGCATTTAATACGTACCTCACACTGTATTCTTCCATCCTTGCATCAGAATTGTATTATAAAACAAGAGTGTATTATACTTCCACAATACTGTATTCCAAACAAGAAGCACATGCTTATGTCTTAAGTCTATAAGGATTTGCACATCTGAAGACTAATATTCAGCATAAACATCCCAACTCAGGTTTATTTACCTAACTGAAAGTAAGTCTATTGGAACAGAAAACATCCTGCATTTTCACTAGGGGGGGGTGGTGGGGGAGAAGCCAACTCATAAAAAGTACATAAAAAATGTACACACCAGTCCCTCTGCTCACTGGGGGAGAGACAAAAGAAGCTACTCTTCCACTTAGTATTGAAAAAAAAAACCTGGGTTTTTTAACTCTTCTTAATGTCAAAAACATATGCAGATGACTAAAAATCCCAACCATATTACAACTGAGAAAAAAAAAAGTATCAGATAATGAATTCAAGATAGGAAGCAGAAACCTTTTAAAGAACTGCAATGATCCAGGGTAATCAGAAGGCAGAACCAGTCAAAGCAGAATAGGATGCAATACTCCAAGGACACAAGTCAATGTTTGGAGCTCACATTACTTATACCACAGAAGACTACTGTGAGAAGGAAGCAATTTGAATTAAATTATTTTGAGTCAAAGCAGGTGGATGAGATCCAAGGAACATGCACTGAAGAGGAATTTAAATTATATCGCTATCTATTTAGGAAAAAAAAGGTGAAATCCTATTAGAGCGTTAAAGGTTTTGCTTGAATTGACTTGGCTTGCTTCCCTCCATCCAAGTATTCTAGTCACTCTCTCAGTATCATATAAAACACTGTGGCAACAAACGGACTAAAACCCCCAGATTTTTCACCATTAACAATACTAAAACTGTCCTTCTCCATGTCAGCGTATACAGACATCCTCAGTGACCCAGCGTCTAAAGGCACTTGTCAGTTTAAACTGTAAGATAAAGTTAGCTGGACTGTAAATAATGCAAAACTAGAAATTCAGTATTTATTTGAAAACTACTTTAATAAATGACACTCCAAACTGTGTGATAACATTATTACATATATGGTGATAGCTTAATTAAAAAATTCTATCAAGTTCGAATTCACAGTAGTAAAGCCATATGAACATGATGGGAATAAAGTATGTCCCAAACCCTAGTCTCTCCCTCAAAGAAATGTATTTCCAAGCAGATCATGCCAAATACATTTCCACCCCAAAGGTATTATTAGAATATATTTCTAATTAAAAACCCGAAACTTGTTTCTTTTCTTGATGTCTGTTATCTCTCAGCTTCAAGCAGTGTCAAAAAAAAAAAGTCTCTTACCTTTTCAGCTAAACTAAGGAAGCATTAACACCCAAAGGCAGTAACAGACTTCAAAAAAAAAAACCCAACCCAAAAATTAGATCTAAGGTGTCCAAATGATAGAACTGGAGAAACACACTGCCATTTTCAGCTCAAGGTCCCTTGCATTCAGTGATGATCCAGAGATGGCCTCTGTAGGCAACTTCTGCATAATCAGTGTGTCTAAGAAAAACCAGCAAGTTTATGGAAAAATACATGTTGCAAATTTGGCACTTGCTTTTACCTAAACACTGCTCCCAATATCTAAACCCATTACAGCCCTTCCACAATGCTGAGGATTTGCTAAAGGACAGTGTCATAGAATCCCAGGAATGGTTTGGGTTGGAAGGGCCCTTAAAGCCCATCTAGTTCCAACCCCCCTGCCACGGGCAGGGACACCTTCCACTAGACCAGGTTGCTCAAAGCCTCATCCAGCCTGGCCTTGAACACTTCCAGGGATGGGGCATCCACAGCTTCTCTGGGCAACCTGTTCCAGTGCCTCACCACCCTCTCCGGGAAGAACTTCTTCCTTATATCTAATCTAAACCTGCCCACTTTCAATTTAAACCCATTACCCCTTGTCCTGTCACTACAGGCCCTTGTAAAAAGTCCCCCCCAGCTTCCTTGTAGCCCCTTCAGGTACTGGAAGGCTGCCATAAGGTCTCCCCGGAGCCTTCTCTTCTCCAGGCTGAACAAGCCCAACTCTCTCAGCCTGTCCCCATAGCAGAGGTGCTCCAGCCCTCTAATCATCTTGGTGTCCCTCCCCTGGACTTGCTCCAACTGGTCTATATCCTTGGAGCCCTATACTGAGGGCTGGACGCAGTACTCTAGGTAGGGTCTCACCACTGCACAGAAATTTTCTCCAGGCTTCCTTCTGACCACTCTTCTTGGTCTGACAGAGACTCTGCCTAACTCACTGCTTCTGAACTGTGAACTACTTCACTTTCACTGTTTTCTTGTGCTGAATATGTATGGAGGAGAGTAACTAGAAAACTTGAGATTATGGTATTTTCCTCTCACATTTTGTTTTTAAGTGTAGCAGTGTAATTAACTTCCAGTAACTTTTAATATATCTATCTTCAACATCAATCTGTATCAGAGTATGTAAATACCAAGCAGACGAAAAAAAGCAAGCTTTATAAAACGTCTCACTGGGATCTCAAATTACCATAGAGTAATTAAACAGTTCAGTACTGTTATTCCCCTAGATTATCAAATCAGGTTGGCCTGCCTAAAACTGGTAAGGGTGTATGCAAATTCATTATAGGAAGGTACTGAAATGATTGGTATTTTAGACAGTTTACAGGAAAAAACATTCACTGTGAAAGCTGAAATTGTTCTTTAAATGGAATTCCCCAGATGCGTCTCACAGCACTGTGTCTCCCTGTTAACCCTAAAATCAGATTTCTCTATCACACCTTCTAGATGCACAGAGAGCTACTCTCCCTTCCCTCAAATCCTCCTGAACACAGCGACTGTAAAATGGACAAAAAATCCTATTTGTGGGAGTCCAAGAAGAGGCTGAAAGCAGCACCGGGCTTTTAGGGGTACAGGGTTTATTCTTTGTTGTAATCCAGGAGGCTAACCTAAAGAGAAACAGTACTGGAAGAAGAATACAGACACAGGCACAAGCACACACAGTATCGAAGATGGAATTTCACCTATGTACATTCTCCACAGTGTTTCCTCTCAAAGTTCCTTAGCCCCGACTTTAGCACACACCCTCAAGTTATATTTTATTTACACATCTGTTCTTACGACTGCTGTTATTTGCTGGGGTCAATTAACCTTTCCTTTTACTTAGTTTTCTCCATCTGGGAGACTATAGCTCACAGAGCTATAGCACATGGGCAGAAAAGAGCAAAGCTCCATCCAGATTTCAGAAAGGCACTGCTGTGGTCCTCACATAGCATTTACATAATAGCAAATAATTCTTGTGCAGACAAACAAAACCACCTGAAGGGTATATTTGAACATTTCCACTTGCTTTCCATTCCAATGTATTATGCTGCTGCGTATTTACAGATATTGGAGGAATAACTAAGGAAGCACAGACTAATCACATTTTTTAAGCAGCAGCATTCCAAACAAACAGTAGTTATTTTTGAGTCTGACCCCTCTTGATGAAATTCTATGTCGTTCCTCCTTGTTGTACTCTACAAATGCCTGAAACCCTCTAATCAACTGAAATACTAAGTCATATCTCATTAGCTTAGAAAAACAGAGTAGTAACTCTGAAACAGGTAGAGAAATATTTATTTGTACATACACAAAAAGTAAAAAACCAAAAGCAACAAAACTTTTTACAGGCAAGGTGCTTCAACTTCAGACGACACCAATGCTCTGCAGAGAGTGCTAATACAAGAAAGGAACACTGTATGTTGTTACTTCATATGCCTTATCTTCTGCTGTGTTAAAGGTTTGCAGCAAATCCTAGGAAAGTATGTGCTGGGTTTATGAAACAGGGTTTTGCTACCTGGGAAGGGTCTACAGGGTGTAGCTCCTGTGAGAAGCTGCTAGAAGTTTCCCTGGCTGCAAGTCAGAGCCACCTCTGGCCAAGGCTGAGCCAACCAGTGCCTCTGTGATAACATTTAAGAGGGGAAAACAGTATCTGCTGCGGGAACTGGAGTGGGATATGAAAGAAACAACCAGGCAGACACCCAGGTCAGTGAGAGTAGGTGGGGAGGAGGTGCCCGGAGCAGAGGTTCCCCTCAGCCCATGGTGAGAGAGCAGGCTGTGCCCCTGCAGCCATGGAGGGTCATGGGGGAGCACAGACCACACGGCAGTCCAGCGAGGGCCCCACACCAGAGCAGGAATATGCCTCAAGGAGGCTGTGACCCCATGGGAAGCCCACACTGGAGCAGGATGCTCCTGAAGGACTGCACTCCATGGAAAGGACCCATGCTAGAGCAGTTTGTGAAGAACTGCAGCCCCTGGGAAGGACTCACGTCAGAGAAGTTCGTGGAGGACTGTCTCCGGTGGGAGGGACCCCAAACTGGAGCAAAGGCAGAGTGTGAGGAGTCCTCCCCCTGAGGAGGAAGGAGCGGCAGAGTCAACATGTGATGGACTGACCACAACCCCCATTCCCCATCCTCCTGTGCCTCTGGTGGGGAGGAGGTAGAGAAATGAGGAGTGAAGTTGAGGCTGGGAAAAAGGGAGGGGTGGTGGGACGGTGTTTTAAGATCTAGTTTTGTCTCTCATTATCCTAACGCTGATTTGATTGGTAACTAATTCAATTGATATTTTTCCCCAAGTTGAGTCTGGTTTGCCCATGACCATAGTGGGTGAGTGATTCCTCTGTCTTATATTTTCTCCTCCCTAGCCTACCATCGGGGCAAGGGGAGGGAGGTGGAGTGAGCGACTGGCTGCGTGGTGCTTAGTTGCCAGATGGGCCTATGCCGCAATTACTTCTCTATATTTTGTATCTGCAATTTAAAAGACAGTAACTGTATGTCTGATAGTCCTTATTGGACTTTTTATCTGCGAAGCAATCTTCTCACTTATTCTTAATTTTCTTTCTAGACAGTCACTCATCGAGAGCTATATCTTCTCCCCAGCCCTGCTTACAATACAATATTGTTTGGGAACATGCAACTCAGGTGTAAATTCAGAAGCTTGAATGCACAACCTCTCTCCACTCAGCCAACCTGCTCCTTGAGCTGATTAGGTATAACATTTTCAAAGACAGAATCACTAGCAAATTTATTCAAAAGAATATACTCCTCTACTGGCCTCATTCTGCTTAAAATTAGTTTAGAATCATTCAATCCAATTGAATTTTACTACTAGATTTTCTGTAATAATCTTTCTACTTGCTAAACCAAATCAAGATTACTGTTCAGCTACTTCAATGACTACTTGGAATGAAGAGGAGGGTTGCCACATATAGATCACACATTGCTAAGGATAATGACTGTAGTATTATTAGTAACATTTACATTCTAATGTGGCTTAAAAGCTCCTTTGCTGCCGCAGTAAATCATTCTGCTTCCCTGCAATACTATATGGGTCTCCACCCTTTATTAAATCTACAGCAAACTCCCAGCAGCATCCAAACTTTTGTCTTCACTCCTTAAAGAAATGTTGTATACACAGATCAAAATTAAAGAATGGAAATACTTTTCAGTTGCATCTATAAACACAGCTGTAAGAGGAGGATAGCCATGTACATCTATTTTAATCAAGCAGGGCATACTTTTCGAATACCTCGTTCCAGCCTTTTTGATACCTCCTCCCACTATCCCCGTATATCGGTTTCTTTTGGACACTTAACATCCCTTTCCTCCTCACTGAATCACCTATATTATGCCAGTACAACTGTCTGTGCACGCCTGCTATAGAACTGCAGAGAGACTTCACCAGTTGAAAAGTAACATTGGATTAAGAAAGCAAAAGTAAAAAAATTTAACTTAAAGTTTAAAACATTTTTTAAAAATATGGATCAGTTCCTTCGTCTGGCTAAGGTCAGGATGGAGAAGAAAACAAATGCTTTAGCTAGGATTACTGCTACTGCTGGTGAAATATGGGGTGTTAATTATAATAGACTGGAATCGCAGAAAGAACAGAAAATTAAATTCAACATGGAAACATGAAAATGTGTGTTGAGAGAAGTCATTAATTTCTTTACTGAAGAACATGAAAAGACAAAACACTGCAGAGAACCAATCAAATTAAGACAGACCCCCCTGGAAGAGTCTGATCAAAGGATATGCTACAATTATTCAATCACAATAACTGTAATTTACACAAAAAGCAATTTTACCAACTGAGTGCATTGGTATACATTATACAGATCAGTATGCAGAAAGGTTGTTACCAGCTGTCTCTCAGGAACATGCCAACATGCTGGACTAAGAAAAGCATTGCAAGTCTTTGGAAACAAAAGAAAAAGCAGCTTTTCTGCCTCGATAATTATTTTTCAAATATTCTTGCCAAGAATCAGAACTGCCATCTAAGTAACCCATAACAAGGTAAACGAAACTAATTACCAATTAGAAATGCCATTAAATAGTGATTATAATCATCATAATACTTTATATTTACATTCCCTCTGCCACTGCATCCCAACATTACAGAGCACTCTGTGTGTGTGAAGATCCTCCAAGTAGTTGCTACTCTGCTAGGCACACTCAAGAATCTACTCCTTGAATTAAGTTTCAGATTTAAGGGAGGAGGGGAAGGTAAGGCTTGAAGGATGATAGAAATTAATAGTTTGACATAATACGTTAACTTCTCTGGTTTCTCTGGAATAGTTTGTGCAAGATAAACAGACTTCCCCTTCCCTCCCCCCACCCCGTTCACCTGATCAACTGACAGGACCCATATATTTCTCAGCATATATGTCAAAGAGAAAACAGTGAAAAATTAGAACAGGCAGAAATTCTCAACTGAATGTATGGAGGACAGACTTAAGAGATCCAGTCCTCCTTTCTATCAATTTTCTCAAATATTCACTAGTTAATTTGAGTGAATATTTGCCTCAGTTAGCAGAACTGTAGCTTATACTGCATGTAGGAGCAGGACTGCAGACACCCTCTGAGCATGGTGGGTTTATGCTTCCTCAAAGGCACAAGGCAACCAGTAGCTCTGTTGTTTAAGATTGTGAAACACATTTGCCTTGTTTGAGAAATGATGAATCATCAATAACTCTTAATTTGTCACAGCAGCTTGATACGTTGCCCTCTGAAGTTTAGACAAGTCAAAAGTAGCCTCGGTTCTTCTGATGCAACCTTGATGAAATTAACTTGGATCTAGGCCTTTATGTTTTTCCCTGTGAACACTGACTATAATATAGTTATTTCCAGAGTCATAGTAGAAAGCAGAAATTTAAGACTACAGATTACACAATTTTAAGAATTTTTATATAGAAGCATGCACATTCCATCTCCATATATAATGTGATTTTCACTTCCTAAAACTTCAAGTTACAGATTAGTTGTAACTCAGCAGAACACAACATTTAAGTAATTGTTTCAATCATAAGATAGGTCATGACCAAAACTTCAGGGTACCAACACGCATTTCCAGTCTCTACCACTATTTCAGACATCCTGATAAACATTTTAATGAAAACTACTCCTATATACTCAAACACCATATAGATTCTTCTTTTATATTTTGAAGTTAAAACTGCAAATCGTGAATGCAAACAGATAAAAGAAATGATCATGTATGATATTTCTGGTGGAAACTATCAGGTATGAAAGACGTGTGGCATCATTTCTTACCAAAAAAGGAAGTTTGTGGTAACACACATTATGCCTCAACGTCAAGCTCGGCTTTTAATTGCTCCATTAGTTTCTCTCATTTTTAAGATCAGAAACTCAAGCACATCCCTCATACTCTGCTTGGAAAAGTGTGAGTTTCTGCTAAAATACAAAGATGACAGAAACAAATTTTGCAGACAAAGTTACATTTTAAATAGGGAAAGCATTTCCAATCATATCGTTTCCATCTGTCTGAAGAAGTGTATCTGAAATTAAATATATCCAGGAGAAAATCCTGCAGTTTGTAACTCATCTGATAGGACATAATGAGCTTTTTTCTGAGGATCATCTTCAAGTCTCACCTTTAAGTTCAAAGGAGGCGAACATGAGCAGCCCCACTCAAAAGGGCAAAGACCCGATAGTTAGAAATTATCCCACCCCTCTGCAACTAACATTGCTGGATTCTTCCACCACATCCATGCCTGTAAAAGAAATTCCTGCGCAGTCTGATGTGCTGCTGCCTATTTACTACCTTTGGTAATATCTAAACAGTGAACAGGCTGCTCAGAGAAGTGGTAGAGTCTGCTCCGCTGGAATTACTCACACTACTGCCTGGCAGAGCTCTCAGCCTGACCTAAAACCATGCTTCCAACCGATAACCTCCATAGTCTCATTCAATCTAGACTATGACTTGACTCCATGCTTTTCCAAGAGACTCTGTTACACCAGAGCATCTCTTCAGCATTCACTTGCTGAAGAGTCGAACAATGCGATAAACAAACGGCTTAACAAAAACAAGCCTCTTAAGTATCCGAGTAACTCTTCAAATGTAATTAACGTTTGTAATTGTTTGCACTGACAACCGAAAAAGCATCCCAAACATTCATCTAGAATCATAGAATGTCACGTTCAAGGCAGGATTCGGTTTGATATTAAGATGCTACCGCCTGTGTGCATGCGATCCGCCTAACCTCTTGTAAGTGCAAGTCGTCAACACGTGAGGAAGCCATACAGCTCCGGGAGGGGGGCTTCAGGATTTGCCCAAGCTTCCTCCAAAGCCAGCCGAGAGCTGATCAATACAATCCCTGGAATATGAGAGGTTTGATGTATATGAAGCCTCTAACCTTAGGCATCTTACTCTTTAACTGAGTCCTGTTTCAAGAGTTTATGCTCCCATGGCAGAATCAGCAGCTTAGTAACAGAAGAACAAGTGCCACAGAACAGGAATTTAAGTCACAAAGCCAATTTCTCCATTTTTCCTCAGCACCAACACTCTCATATTTAAACAAGAGTATTACAGTTGTAAACATAAAACACTGTATTTACATAAATCATGACAGAAATTGATATAAAGACAAAATGACTACTATATTTTCACTTACACACTCGGCTTATTTATGAATCCAATTTTGAAGGCGTAGCTAAAGATAATTTGGAAAATCAAGATGTAGCATATTTAGCAGCAGTTCAGCTCTCCCTGTGTTATACAAGCATTCTGTCCTTCTTACTTCAGATACAACACAGCTTTTTATACCTACTGCAAAGTTCCATTCCAGAATTAGTGTATCTTCATTCATGATGCCATTCCCAGAAAAACAGTATGTTCACCATCATTTCATGTCTTAAGACAGGGATTATAATTCAGCAGCTCTCTTCGATTTAGTTAAGAAAACAAATTCCTTTTTCCTTTATAGTTAAAAATGCATTTTAATACATAAAAAAATACCAAGATAATTTGGCATAAATGTTTTTGAACATTTGCACTATCCAGCTCAAAAGCTCTTTCACTGTAGACTGCAGGCTTAAGGGAACTAAATGAAAACAAATTTCAAACAAGAGGCACAAAGGCAACTGATCAAGCTTAACACAGAGTATCTCATGAAATACATAAGCAGATCGGTGTCCAAAGATGTAAACTAAAAACGGAGCATCCCTATCCCAGATTTTTAAATAAAGTTCACATAAACTTTGAGAACTAGGGCACAAACCCAGAAATCAAACCTAAAAACACCAAACTGGACAAAAAGACACAAGAACGACAGTTTTTTCTTAAACCCTTGACATCTAGCTGGTATTGTGCTTCCATGAGAGGCCAACAGCATACGGTTAAGTAAATGCAGATTACAAAAGCAGGGCAAGAATGTTGCAATAGTCCCATCCTACCAGCATCTAGCCATCTGTGGCTTATACTGTTCCTGCTGGCTTGACCACCTTTGCTAAACTTTCATTTAATCACTTTTTAAACCATTTCAGCCTTTGGGATCAATGTAATTACAAGGTGCAGGAAAGAGTATTTTTGGCTTTACTTTAAATAAGCAGAGTTCCTCACAGGATTTCTGGATCAGCATTCCAAGAAATTACAATCAATTATTCTCTACTCATGTCTTTGCCACTTAACAATCTCAGTAACTTGCCTTTACCATCGATTTTACTCCTTTCCTTGGATGCCATGCAAGTGGCATCATCTGCTTGACTTCTTCTGGAAGATATTCCATACTTCTGATCATCATTATTGACTTCCTATGCATCATTTCTAGGTCCACTGTCTCTTTGGAAAGCAGCAGAGAGCAGATTTACACATGAAATACCTACCTTTAGAAAGTGGTGTAACTGCTTCCCTTTTTTTTTTTTTTAATCCTCTATTGTTTTCCTATTAGTCTTTTTGACAAAGGAATCGATATTTTCATGGAATCATTCACAGTAACTCCAATTTTTCCCCCCTCCCAATGGGTAAGTCTTGCTTAAAGCTCATGTTTGTGCATGCACATTTAAAACCAGTTTCATCCTCCCACTTCCTCCTTTCCACCTGTATGGATTAGTTTATCAACACTTCACTTCTACAATTTTATCAACAAGTGGGTCAGTACAGCACTACTGGGGGCTTTTTAACAGGTTGTTTTCACTCTTTTAGGTCTTTTCTTTCAGCCTTTGTCACCTCATATTCACCCCAAAACAGCATGAACCTCTACAGAGCTGTAATACCACTGGGTTGGGAAACTGTCACGTTTACTCCTTGACAACTCAGTACCTGCAGGAACCTTGGGTGAGCAACCTGGTTGAGGTTTACTGTAGAACTGAACTACCATATTCTTATCTACACACTCATCGACTCTGCCTTACAGATCTGTGATGCTGTTTCCTCCCTGCAAAGCCTGCGCCGATTCTTCCTCACCACAGCACACACATCCATTCTGTTCTCTACCACCTTCATTCTTTGCTACACTTGCCAGTCTGAAATTCTCAAGATTTCCCCACCCCTTATATCCTTGACACTTCTTTATAATGACCGACCCTACTGTTAGCACTCAATGAAATTTTGATATTACATGCTTTATTACACAGTTCAACAATTTCCGATTGTTGACCCTTTAAAAACTCCTAAACTGAACAAGTTAATATGAACTTCATATGAAACCTCAACTTGTGAACTTTTTTCTGACTCATTCCTTGTAATTCCACTATAGGAAACTACCCCACCTTCCACATACAAATACAAGGCAAATAAGGTATTTTGGTCTCCTTCAAGACCTTTATATTCCCCCAAATACTTCTGTGATATCACAGAATAGCAGGTTGGAAGGGACCTCAAGGATCACCTGGTCCAACCTTTCTCGGCAAAGCACCGTCTGGACAAGACGGCCGAGCACCCTGTCCAGCCAAATCTTAAAGATGTCCAATGTTGGGGAAACCACCACTTCCCTGGGGAGATTCCTGCAATGGCTTTTCACTTTGTGAAAAATTGTCCTTGTGTCCCAGCAGAATCTCCCCAGCAGTACCTGGTACCCCCTACTCCTCCTCTTCTTTTGCATGTGACTCCTTCTGAAAAGAAGTCTTCATCTTCTTCGTAGCCACCCTTTACATACTGGAACACAGTGATAAGGTCTCCCCCTCAGCCTTCTTGTCCCAATGGGATTTGTTCAGCCTTCTTTCAGCCCTTCCCCATATGGCAGGCTGCCCAGTCCTTTGATCATCTCTGGGGCCCTTCTCTGGACCCACTCCAGCCTGTCCACATCTTTATCATCTATAAGCTGTGTGTTTTCTTCCCTGCTATTTGTTCATACCAACTTTATCACAGGCTTTTCGTAAGCTCCTATCAATAGCTGCTATACACGTACTCTGTTAACAAAATACCTGTCAAAAAATCACCAGCGTAGCTCTAAGCATTTTGCTCCCTTCAAAGTGTCCTCAAGCCTGTATTATTCCTTTTGAAATAAAAAAATACATGCTTTAATGAGCCTTTTTATGACTACTACGAAGCTGAGTTTGAGCATGTAATGATGAGCATGCTCACAGTCACAGACCAGCTCTTCAGTTGCTACATCTTAAACCAATTCCCAGGTTGAGAAGGACTCAAGAGCTGTTCAATACATCTTAATTGAATGTCACCTGTCAACGCAGTTGATTTATTTACCTAACATGAGCAAGCTTTCTGTGAAGTACAGCAAATTAAACATTCATACCTACATAATTAATGTTAAGGAATTAAGACTTTTCCACAGATTATCTATCACTCCTTGTTCCTGGCCTGTTAAGACAGAATTCTCATTTTAAAACCACTGATGTTTCAGCTGACCATTTTTAAGACTTCCGGCATTCGTATACACATAACCATACATTTGGTTTTGACATGGTCACCTACTGATGAAACTGTTTCTTGAGATTTCTGTTGTTTTCTACTATGTTCTACTTGCCCCTTTGCTTGGCTAGAGACAACTGAAGACTGAAATGGATGTTTTACCAATGTTTTGTATTTATTCTGGCAAGGACAGGCTGCTGCTTCAGAACAAGACCATCATTATGTTTTTCAGTCCTGCTTCTGTATCATTTGGAAGCTACATGTCCACTTTCCACACAGCCCACCTCTTCAGTAATACTTATGTCATGTGACCCTTCAAACCTTATTTTTCTTCAAAGATTTTTCAGGAGTAAGCACACATGCACAGTACGGATGATGCATCCTTATTCCATACTTTTAAAAGTATAACCAGCTACTACAAAGTACTATTACATACATGAGTCACACGATTTGCACAGTTTACTCTAGGCAAGAAAAGCAATTACACGTCTGCTGTCCCCGCCACGAACACAAACACCTGATATATTAAACAGGTGTGATACACATATAGAACAGCCTCATGGAATAAAACAAATCCAGGCATATAATGATGATTATTCTAGGCCGGCATGTAAACATATTTATCTCAAAGCAAGTGTTTATTTTGACTGCTAATTTTTTTTTTTTTTTTTTTTTTTTAATAAAACCCAGAGTCAAACCTGACTGGATTATGTATGTAGTAATCCTTCCCACATCCTGCAGAAAAGATCCTTCACACTTATTATCATCCTGCTGACAGGGCAATCGCTCGCTATAAAATTTTCCATGTCTATGAGAAGCTTTCACACACCTTTCTGTTAAGTAGTCAGTACTGTGAATTGTAAAAGACTAGATACAACCAAGGACAATAAGCTCTTGTGCAGTGAGAAGTTCTAAGAAGAGCTAGAATCAAATGAAAGATCTCTTTGTAATATTGGCAAGTCTACATTTTATTTTTAACCTCCATCCTTGCTGCAGATATCTGACTGCAATTATTTTTTGTCTGTTTGGAAATGGGTAGTTTAAAAGGGAATTTAGAATTTGGAAATGACTTAGAACTTCTCAGACTTAAATACAAGATCCTGTTAAGTTCATGAGACTTTAACTTCCTATTAAACAGCCTGCTCATTACACTAACTTCAAAAGCAATCTGCAACTCGGATGAAAAAACAATAAGCAAAACACATGACACTGCAATACTTACCCATTTCAAGCACTAAAACTTTAAAGGTCACATATAAGTCTATACATGAATTATACTACTGGTAACCTTTTAGTTAAAGAAGCATTATGCCACTTCCCTCTTGCCATAGCTCTGAATTGTAGAAAAATAATTATCTTTTCCAGATACAGGAAGACAGACCATAGACTACAATTTAATGATTGTCTATAAAATTCATCAAGCTACATGTGACAGAAAAAAAAAAAAGGATAGAAAAAAGTATGGACTTCAGTTGATTTTTACATCTGTGGTCTGCCCCTAAAGAAAAAATTACAACCATCATCAACTCTGTAACTTTCACTCAAAACTAAAATCTGTATTTGTAAAAGAATGCTCAAGCTTTAAATCAGAAGTCCTGATGTAAGTCTGGAGAAAAGGAGGCTGAGGGGAGACCTTACCATGGTCTGCAAGTACCTGAAAGGAGGTTGCATAGAGGTGGGTGTTGGTCTCTTCTCCCAACTGATAAGCGATAGGACAAGAGGAAATGGTCTCAATTTGAGAGAGGGGAGGTTCATATTGGATACTGGGAAAAATTTATCCACTGAAAGGGTTGTCAAGCATTGGAATGGGCTGCCCAGGGAAGTGGTGGCATCACCATCCCTGGAGACATTTAAGAGAAGTTGATGTAGTGCCTAGGGACATGGTTTAGGGTAGACCTGCCAGTGCTAAATCGATGGTTGGACTCGACGATCTTAAAGGTCTTTTCCAACCAGAACAATTCTATGGTTCTATTAAGATCTTTCAAATGAAGCTTTCAAAGTGATCACACTGTTACTGAAGTCCTGGTTTCTTCATCAGATTCTGATACAGGAAATGTTTCACATAATTTAGTTATGAATCATTAGGGCATGTAATGCCACAGGGACAAGCTGTAAACAAAAACAAACCTCTGCAGTTACACATATCCTTTAAGTTTTAAACATATTGGCAATAAATAGTGGAAGAATGTCTGACTATGTTTTAAAAAGTCCTCAAAAAACCCCAACTCTTTGTTCTTTTAAAAAGAAATCAAAGCCCCTTCCCTTCCTCGTGAGGTTATTTCAACCTAACGCAGCCTTCCCTCTGGTCCAGTTTCGGACAGCAGCTTTGGGCAGGAGGGAAGGAGAAGTATTTGGTTTGGAGGGAGAGGTGGAGAATATTATTCAAGTGAACTCCTACAGAGAAGCATAAAAGAAACAATCACCCAAAGGGCAGAGGTAAGAAATATCTTAGTGCCATGCCAACTGCCTCAAGACTGGAAGGCCTGGAGAGCAAGCAAGCAGACAGACAACAGCTTCTGTGTTCACGTGGAAAGCAGGCGATCAAGGAAAGAATGGCCCATGTGCTGCTTTCCCTTCAATGTAAAAGACAGTATTAATAATTTGAACACAGAATTTTGTTTCAAGCTGTACAATACAATATAAGATTTGGGGATGGAGGTCAAACTTGGCTCCTCTTCCTTTCTGCATCTAAGACAAACCAAAAACTCCACCAAACATCACTAACCATCACAGTCTATTTTCTCCAGTGTTAAAGATAATTTTAAAGAAGAAAACTACTCCTCTTTACAGCAAAATTTCTAAGCATTCTAGATCTATTTATATGCATAATTATACACACAATCACACAAAATAAAAAGCATCATGTCTTAAATCACAAGTGGAAAAACATCTAAGTGTCTCATTTCACTGCAGGTGAAGAAAATGTTAATCATACTTCCCAGGCACTTAAGCAGTCCAGCTTTCAAACTTTTATGCAAATGCAGCTGTCCTATTCCAGCAATTTTACTTACAGCAGTTATAAAGCTCTGTTTCCATTCCAGGCTAACAAAGACAGAGGTTAATTTATTCCTATCTACTTTCCCATACACTGCGCAAGATTCAGCACAGCATTCTTGCAGATGTCACAGACCATTAGCCAAATAAGCAAGCATTTTCCAGCTTTCCTGAGCTGCAGAAAAAAACCCTGTGATTTTATGCCAGCTGATGCACTCTTTCTCTGTGCCACAGTACCACCTAGACCTTTATAGACACTGCTATACCCACGAGGTTGCTTGCCAGGCATATACAGGTGTGTTAGTTTTACACGTAGCAGAACTGTGCCTTTGCAAAAAAATGTTCGTTTGGGAGGGCATTCCCATCAGTTCATTCATCAGTTCATGCTCATTACCTGCATTAAAAGGACACTGTTTTGTGCAAGCATATCTGCGTTCATCTGTAGCAGTTTTAAAATTAAAATATAATGGGAAGCTACCAAAGAAATCAAACCAGTGCCACATTGCTTATATTTAATTAACAGATTTGAAACTTTATATATGTAAGTATACCTCAGACAATTCAACTGGACAGCTGAGCCTTGTAGTACAAAATACTACCGAACATCTTTAGTAAATACTATCTAACATCTTTAGTAAACCCCAACATTTCTTCATGGAGAGGGTGGTGAGGCACTGGAACAGGTTGCCCAGAGAAGCTGTGGATGCCCCATCCCTGGAAGTGTTCAAGGCCAGGCTGGATGAGGCTTTGAACAACCTGGTCTAGTGGAAGGTGTCCCTGCCCATGGCAGGGGGGCTGGAACTAGATGATCTTTAAGGTCCCTTCCAACACAAACCATTCTATGATTCTATGATTCTATGATTTTTATCCAATTTGAAAGGCTAAATTATCTTCTCCCTCGTTTTTCCCAAACTGCAAAGCTGTGCACTGCATGTTGGTCACTCAAAAATTCCTGACACTAACTGCAGTGCAACTGACACTCAAAAGCCCCACAAGTACATCAAGTAAAAAAACCCACAAAGCAGTACAACAGCCCTGTATCCAGACAAACTAGCATTGACTAAAACCTCTTGACATTAAATATTTACAAACTTTTTTTTCTAAATGAAAAGAAAGAATAACATTATAAAACCTGTTACCACTACTAGAACAGCAATTGCTGACAGTGAGTGCAAAATGTGTATTAATGGATCATCTTTGTTAAACCTCTCCCTTTCCCCTGTGTTTAAGAACAGACCCATAAGATTAAACCCATTTATGGCAAAGGTGAGTATTTTCAACTATTTTAAAAACATTTTTTTTCCCCCTGACACCAGAAATATAGGAAATGAAAAAAAGATGGAAGAGCACTGAATGGCAGACACTACCCATTTGAAAAAAACCAAGCACTGAACAGCATAACAGCAATATCCGTGTAATCTCATACCACATCAGCATACATGATACACAGAGTACCAGAAATGATGGGGAGAAGTAGGGGGGTGAGGAAACAGAACCAAAATCAAAAACTAAAAAAAAAGAAAGCCCACAGCAATCCCTAAAAAAAAAAAAGAAAGCCCACAGCAATCATGCCCTAGATGTATTAATAAGACTCTCTTGGTTTTGATAAAATTTAGTTAAGCTGTTAAGAGCGTTTATACAATTCTAAAACAAAAAGCTGGGATAAAAGACAAAAAACCCACCAAAATCCAAACACCAAAGCATGACAGAACAGCTCGTTAGATAATACAATTAAAATGAAACCTGTTTAGCAGAGGAGTTTAATATTACTAGGACAGACCAAGAACAGCATACCTGCAGAAAAAGCACCTGAGCAGGGGAAACAGCCAGCCATGGGAGTTAATCAAATTAGGCAGAGGCCACTTTGTCAAGTGTAAGTCGGCTTTTTAAAAGTTGGGTTCATCCTTTTATTTTAAAATCTACCTGAGAGGATACTGAAAAATTTGCTCAAGCTCAAAACATATCACAGTAGGAGAAAAGAAAAAAAAAAAAGATTAAAAACAACTGAGCAGAAAGATATTTTGGGAATCTCATGAAATGTTGCAACCAAATACATTACTGCTTTGGGATCCTTCACTAGCATGAATACATTTGATCACAGCTTAGAGAAAAGCTGCAAGTACCTGCTTCAGAGAATAAACACCATCAGAATACAGCAATGATCACTCAGTTCAGGAATTTGCCATTTCTGAAGGGGAGGGTGGGAATAATTAAGAAAAAAAAAATCAGTGGGCAGGTGACTAAGATGGAAGAAGCAAAATTCCATGTCAAAATGAAAGCTCTATTTGTCATTTTTGGGTTTCTCACACGCACACAGCACTTGACAACACACTAAGTACACAAGGTTCTTGGTATAATGTTTAAAAGTACAAGCATAGTTTCACTTACAACTCCCATAAAGTCAAGTGTGACTTTTTTATTAAAAAAAGAATTTCTGAAGTAGAATCGTCCTTTTTGCAGTTTAGGAGGAAGCATCCAGAGGGACTGCCTTTCACAAACTCCTGAAAAGCACAGCCAGATACAAGACATCTCTGAAACAATTTGTGCTTAAATTAAAACTCATTTTTGGAAAAGAATGAGTGGTACGAAGATTTGCAACATCAGAGAATAAAACCAGCCCACTGTTGCCCTACCCCTGTCTAAAAAGAAGGAACAGACCTAATCTTGATTCTTGTGCTATTTTTTTCATTCCCTATTGCGTATGGCTCTTCAGGCACGTCTCACCAATAACGAAACCCACGCGCTGCTGAAACCAGGGGTAACATTACCCTAAGAGCTGTATCAGGTACAGGGTTCATATAACCTCCACATTCCCTACCCAAGCTTCAAGGCTTCTCTCGACTACAGCATCACACTACGAGCTCAGATTCCCCAAGACTTCCAAGTTCTTTTAAGAGCTCCTGCTTCCCAATTGAAAACCTCCTCACCTACTAATACATCCACACTGAAAACTAAAATGTAAAACTTCATGTTAAATAAAAACAACAAACAAAATGAAACCCAGAAACCCCCAAAGAAACCCAAGCAAAACTCCCAATGCCAAGAAGAATACCTAAAACCACAGATACAATGGAAAGAAGCAACATGAAAAGAGAGGGAAAAACCCACAGAATTCTCAGTATTTATCACTTCAGATGAAATTTTATCAAGCCTTTTCCTACTGGTTTGGCAGTTCGTACTTCCAATCATACAAAATTAGTAACTGAAGAACATGGGAGTTTCAGAAGACTAAAATCTGGGGAAAATGCTTTATAATCTATCTGCAAACCTGAAACTGGTAGAGCGCTTGCTTTTTTAAATTAAAAAATAAAAATTTCTCTCAAATCCCTGCTGACTCAGCTCCTGCACTACCTTGCCTGGAATCAACATTAGACCAATACACTAGTAATTACCTAGGTCATCCTATTCATCCTTGTAACAATGTTGGCACAGTCGCAGATGTCTTCCAGTCCTTTAGAATTTTCTCAGTGTCCTAAGACTGATGAGAAATCAATAAGGGAGTTCTGCCAGGTATTTCAAACCCTGGGGACCTGACAGACCTATTTTTAGCAGCTCTTTTACATTTATACTCAAAATGGGAAGTATCACATAACAAGTTTCACCTACCTTATCCCTCAAAACAGATATTTTTATTTAAGACTCCTCTGCATTTTATCAGGATATCTATAAAATACATATGCAAGGGGGGCAGAGGGAAGGTGCCTGGTTTTTGGGTTTATTTTCTTCCTTAAGTTGTGACACTAAGTGTTTTTCATAGAAACTAAACATACCAGCTACCATTTGTTCAGCTATCCTTGTACAGTGTTCTCTTTCTATAAAATACTTCGTGGGATTTTGTTTTCCCTGGTTGTGTGGAGACTTTCTGTATATATATGTGATTTTTCTCAAAGGTTTGGTCTGCGTTACAGTAACCTATAGTTTCTTCTACCATTTACTCATGGAAAGGACCTGATAGTAACCGCCAGCTGTGCACAGAATACTTCTTGGTCTGCATCCATCTGACTAGCACAGCTAGATCTCCTATTTTTGGCTTTCAGACACACAACAGAGTTCTGCCTCCTCTAACAGACAAAAACTATTGGGCTTCTTACTCCATTCTATTTCCTTGATACCTCCCCTCCCTCCTCAAAACCTGCAGAGTTGTGTTTCTCAAGTCATTTCAGCCTCTGATGCTCCACTGACAGTAGCCGTCTTTCCCAGACAAAAATATTCTCTCTCGGCAAACCCCCAATTTACACATCGCACAGGAAAACTCTGCCTTGATGCAGAAAACATGAAACTCCCTTCCCCCTGACTATTCAAGTCACTGATCTACTGCTGCCTGTCGCAGAACCGAATGAGAGTCATGTACATGTTTGCTGGTCTTGCTTCCCAGGGTCCAGGCAACGTTTGTTTAAAGTCCTAACTAACCAGCAACTTGATAAAAGTATCAACACCAATGAAAAACCCCAATCGGACAGGCAGGTGCCCCAAAAGACAAGGCCTTCTCATCTAGCTCTTTGAGTCCATGAATTCAGGTAGGGGTTTCACCGAGCCCAGGGAAGAGACTGACTAAAGCACCAGGGCCTGAGGCTGCCTCCCTCTAAACGCCCATGTGACAACCCTCCCTGACTAAACAAGTTGGCATATTTAACAACATATCATCAAAATACTAGCTCAACATCAATTATTGTCTGACTGACTCGGGAAAGGTCTGGAATGTACACCTGATGTCAGTGGTCAAGCTAATTTTTTTTCAACTGTTTATGAAGAAGATGCACAAGAACAGATACTATTGTCATCCTGACAAAAAAAAAAAAGAAACTGTGGTTAACTGGAGACAAAAACCAAGAGAAGAGAGAAAAAGATAACCAATTACAGGAATAATATACTGGAAAAGGGTACACAGATCAACTAGACCAAAAAACACTAAACAGTGAAGATATTTCAATATAAGAAACAGATATGCTCTGGTCACGCGGCAACAACTTCTCATTTGCAGCTTGTATCAGGTTTGCGTGGTAAGGTTTTCGCTGCAGGGGGTTACTGGGGTGGCTTCTGGGAGAAGCTGCTAGCAGCCTCCCCTATGTCCAAGAGAGCCAGTGCCAGCCAGCTCCAAGATGGACACACTGGCCAAGGCCAAGCCCATCACCAGCAATCATAACAGCACTGTGATAGCATGTTTAGGGAGGGAAGGGGAAAAGGGAAGAGAGATTTTGCAGATGGAGAGAGAAAGAGCGCAAGTTGTGAGAGGTAACTCTTGCAGACACCCAGGTCAGTGGAAAAGGAGGAGGAGGAGGTCCTGCAGACACCAGAGCAGATTCCCTGGTAGCCCATGGTGCAGCCATGCAGGTCCATGGTGGAGTAGAGATCCATCCATGGAGGACCCCATGCTGGAGCAGGTGGATGCACCCTAAGGAGGCTTTGACAATCTGGGAAGCCCATACTGGAGCAGGCCCCTGGCAGGAGCTGTGGCCCCAAGGAGAGAGGAGCCCAGGCTGGAGCAGGTTCGCTGTCAGGACTTGTGACCTCCATGGGGGACCCAGGCTGGAGCAGGCTGCTCCTGAAGGACTGCACCCCATGGAAGGGACCCACACTGGAGCAGTGAAAAAGTGTGAGAAGTCCTCCATCTGAGCAGCAGAGACAACATGATGAACTGACCGCAACCTCCATTCCTTGTCCTCCTGTGCTGCTTGGAAGGAGGAGGGAGAGAATTTAGGACTGAAGTTAAGC
>NW_010258506.1:102673-107617 GCF_000690775.1 Eurypyga helias
TCCCAGCACTGCTCAGGTGAAGGAGGTAGAGAATTGAGCCTGGGAAGAAGGAAGGGGTGGTGGGAAGGTGTTTTAAGATTTGCATTCAGTTCTCATTACCGTAATCTGATCCGATTGGTAGCAAATTAAATGAGTTTTTCCCCAAGCTGAGTCCGTTTTGCCCGTGACAGTAATTGGTGAGCAATCTACCCCTGTCCTTATCTCAACCCAGGAGCATTTTCTTACATTTTCTCCCCCCCCACACAGCTGAGAAGGGCAGTAAGAGTGCAGCTTTGGTGGGCACGTGGCCTCCAGCCAGGGTCAACCTACCACAAAGCTTCAGCATTCCAATTAATGCTCTAAAACATGCCACAGAACAGAGATATTGAAAAGCTGCCCTGTCAGAAAGGTGTGTTGGAAGTCTTTCAAGATTAGATTTTAAAAGGTATTGAAAATCAATGTTAAAACTTTCAAAATATCAGTCTTTGACTGAAGATGTATTTCAGGATAAAGTCAACGTTCCACCTGAAAAAACTACTTTTTTCTTCCTTCCAAGACAAAAAGGAACTATTTGATACTCATTCTCGATCAACACTTTTCTCGATCAACCATCTACCTTGTCTTCGACAAAAGCGTTTTTATGTGCACCTTGCCAACCATCCCCTTTCTCACGGGAGATTAAAGCTCGTCAGCGTTGCCATCCTACACAGCCAAGAACTGATTACATTTAAAACAATCAAAATACCCACTACACACAACTTCTCTTAAATTAGCCCCATAAATTTAAAATAAACAGCATTTTACACCTCAAATGCAGAAGGGAGATTGGAAAGCAGCTTATGGGGCCAAACCAATTTTACTGGCCAAGTTTTAAATCTTTGCAAAAGTAGATGAAACCACGCTGAAACCCTGCGAGGTGAAGTCCAAGTCTAGCAAAGCAAGCAAGAGGCAGGAAGGGCAGCTGCAACTTTTAGAAATTTTGGGGGTTTTAATACATCTTGGTTTGTACTAACAAAATAGTCTCCCTTTAACCAGAAAATAAATTCTATACAGACAATGGTGACTTGTATATTGTGGACATAAACGCCTATAGTACATGCAGACAACAGACAATGGTACAGTACCAATCTCTTTGTATGCAGCAAAGAAAAAGACCCTCAAAAATTCTGGGCTTCGGATTCTAAAAAAGGGCAACCAATTTTGATGAAAGATGGAGGGCGGTTTCCTGAGAACAGCATTATCCACCTCCCCCCCCTCCCCAAAATCAGAAATTTAGCTCATCCAACCCTTCTCCAGTAAAATTAATTTCAGTAAAATTAATTTCAGACCATTCATAGTAATCGTCTTCTAAATGCATTTATAACTGTTCATGCCAGTTTAGGAAGTTTTTCGAGGCACCCAGCACTGAACAAAAGCAACATGTACACACATTTCTGTATTGACTGTTGACCTAGCTTACACTGATAATAGAACATGATTATCTATATATGCAAAGGACATGAGAAAAATGAAACTAGGAAGGGTGAAAAAGAGAAAACAAAGTGTACGCGGGTGAGACTTTCCCAGGCCATTTACAAATCTGTGTAGGTAAAGATACAGATGGATCTTCCCACCTCTGGGGTAAGTTCTACTCCAAATGTTACCTGTTTTCAGAAAAACTAAGATTCAGTGCTTAATTACATCCTGCTGCTTCCTCATCCTGCACATGCATGTAATGGCAGCACAAGCTGAACGGAGCTGCTACTTTCACACTGCATGAGCCCTACATCATCCAGCAGGATCTTTGCACGACAAACAACCCAACCAGCACTGAAGAACCTTCGATAACCGAGTCCCAGACCTCTTCAGTCAGTACTTCCAGAATTCCAAGCAGCACATGCACACTTTTCTGGTACACGTCCGTGCCATTTCGCATTATTTGTGGTTTGGAGTATTACAGAAGAGTTGCCTGACTCCTGATTTGCAGTTGAACTAGCAGCCTTTATACAAGCAGGGAATTCTGCTTTGCTCGGCTTGCTCCTTCTACAAACCACCTTTCCAAGCAGACAAATCCACACCCTGGATTTTAACACAGAGCACTAACAGTTTTTGTCCAGTCTGTTTAAAAACTTTACATTCAGCTGAGGATTTCCCCACCCCTCCCACTCCCTGACCTTTTGTGGACCAAGCATAATGCAGTATGATTACTGTGAATTATCCTAGACTGTAATACGGCTGAAAACCAATACAGAAACAGCAGAGCAGAGACCTGACTGGGAAGGGAACCTCTAAATCTAATCCTACTGTCAGCTTGCTGCCTGATGCTCTCTGCAAGTGGACAATTTTAAAGATAAACTCATTCCTTACATAGATTAAGAGTAGCTGCTATGCAAGTAAACAACACGAAGTCCTAAATTAGCTGCATTTCATTAGATGCCTAGAGAAAGAAACGTTACATATTTTACATACAAAGTCTTTTGAAGGGACAGTGTTACATGGAAAAATTAATTCAATTTGGAGTCAACTATTCTATATTAATCCAGACACAAGCTGGTTAATCACTGGATACAGCATGCAAGTATCAGGCTTAATTTCATCCCTCTTAAAAACCCAAAGAACATCTAGAATTCAAGTTGCAGTATCTAATTCGTATTTTGCCTGCTTATCTTCAAATAGTGCAGAAGAACGGTCATACTAGAAGGACCTCATCTTAACACCTGTTCAGAGGTTAGACTGCCACAGTAACACATACCAGGAATGTTGTGGGGTTTTCTCTCCCTCAGAATTCCCCTATCAAAATAGATGAAGTATAACCTTAATGGAATGCAACAGGACAGGTTTATAAGAAAACAGATAAGGATTAATGACAAAGGGATATTCTTAAAGATTCTTAAAATACTGCTTGTCGACCTCAATCTAAGAAGCAGAATTTTGTTTGCCTGCTGTACAGGAATACTGTATTTCTGGTCACTGCTTGCTTCTTTCTGAAATACTTCAATAGCAGCTCATCTTCTATAAACAAACAATGTAAATACTGCATTTAGAAAAGAAATAAAAAAATAAAACATTTAAAAATGGTTAGTCTGGATTAGCAATAACTACTATTTAGAATATTTGAAATACCAATAGTAAGCCACATCTTACTACAGCCATTGCAGTTGGAAAAAGAGATTTTAATGACAGAGTTTTGTATTACATCAGAGAATTTCAGGGAAGACTGATCAAATATTCAGACTGAAAAAACCCATGATGGTGATTTGAGGATGTGCAATTACTACCATGATTTTCAAAAGCTACCTTTTATTTAGCAACCATTTTAAAAGATCCATTAAAACTTCAAAGCTAGACTTCACCAGAGTTCACTCCACACTAAACCTAACTCTATATTACTATTTTACTAATGTTTTAACATTAATGTTGTTGCTCCCTAAAATAAAGCCATTTCTCAGGCTTTTTTGTCACCTTGCTTAAGGCGGTAAAGAAGCATCCAGTTGAAGAGTCTTCTCCAACGGATAAGGAGCTAGATGTAGACAGCAGAACACGTGCTTCCTATTTCCAATTCTACTATGAAAATCACAGCTCAGCTTTAACACCCAGTTGCCCCACATGTGAAGTAAGAAGGATATCTACTTTTCTCTGAAAAGCTTTTTACAGTTAGCCACAGGCACTACTCTAGAGAGTCATATACTGCCACTTTTGAATTAGGAGTCTATCACACACAAAACCAGGCAATGGACCACATGACATTTACAATCATCAACTACATTTCATTGTGCCACCATAAAAAAAAAAATCATTTCAGTAAGACTCAATGTTAATTAACATCGTATCTGGTATTTTCCAAGTTCATGAAGCCCTTCTACATGCATTAGCTAATACACACAATCTTGTATTTCTTTTTTCCTGCTTCACTAGCTTTTATACCCACACACCATATCGTTTTCCCATTCAAGCCCCAATCACGCAATCAGATCCACAGGACAAGGTTTCGGTGAAGCTGCAGCATAGAAATCACTGGGATGTGTGCTTGGGGGGTCTCCTAGCACAAATCAGTTTACGAGATAAAGGATGCAGACTATACAGTCTAGAGGGTTTGCTTTATAATCTGTGAAACACAATGGAGCCATGCCTGGAGGGATCTGGATGATACTTCACACAGATCAAGATACTTGAAATAAAGTACAGCAGAAACACGAGATTAATACCAGTGTCTAATTCGGTGGATGACATACAGGCTGGATATAAATGCAGTTTAATAATGAGAAAACATTTCTCTGTTGTATTTCTAACTTGAATACGTAAAGGGCAAAGTGTTATCAGTTTAAAGCCATCTGCCTAAATCATAAGGCTATTAGTAATTAGAGTGATAAGTGGTAGGTGTAAAAAAAAACCCTCTTTACAATCTATTTGAATTATTAAGAAATAAACAGTTGAACTACTGCCATTTCTCCCTCTCCATATCTCAGGGTCTTTCACAGACAAAAGAAAACAAGAACAGGATTGTTCTTTTTCCTTTTAAATGAAAAGTATTATAAAAAACCCCAAATAAATAGAATAATAAAAGACTGGCTTGAAATTACTTATATTCATTTTTAAAACAAGCAACTTTCAGTTTAGTATTATCTCTTTAAGCAGTTCCATTTAAACAGACATTATTACTGTACGAAAATCCAGATAATTATCTCCACAACCAGAAACAATTACCCAAGGATGGGAGGGGCATAATCCATTTATGTATTATTTAAATAAAGCAGGCCTCTCTCCAGAAGCCGTTCGGTACATACGTCAATATTTTGCCACCCGGGTTCAAACCCTGCCTGCACTCGCCGTGCCAGAATCCCGAAGCCCGAGCCCTGCTCCCCCCGCGCTGCCCGTTACCGAAGGCGCACGTACGCTCCGGGCTCTCCAGGCCCCCGGAGGAGGTGGCGTCCACACGGCAGCGCTCCCAACCCAACCCCCCTCTCAGCCCGAAGCAGAGAAACACCC
>NW_010258507.1:0-8460 GCF_000690775.1 Eurypyga helias
ACCCAAACCGTTCTCTGATTCTATCTGCCAAGCAAACTGCATCATCTGGACTAGATGAGGGGTGACCTCAATCCTCTCTACAGCTTCCTGGGGAGAGGGAGGTGCTGAGCTCTTCTCCCTGAGATGCAGTGGTAGGACGTGTGGGAATGGTTCAAAGCTGCACCAGGGGAGCTTTAGACTGGACATAGGGAAGCCTTTCTTTACTGAAAGGGTGGTCAGACACTGGAACAGGCTTCCTAGAGAGGTGGTCAATACCCCAAGCCTGTCAGTGTTTTAAAGGCACTTGGACAATGCCCTTAATAATTTGGTTTAACCTCTGGTCAGCCCTGAATTGGTCAGGCACTTGGACTATATGATCATTGTAGGTCCCTTCCAATGGAAATATTCTGTTCTATTCTATTGGAAACAGTGCTTCGTAAATAAATGGCAGAATTACAGCAGCACTCATTTCGTGCAGGCAGGTGACTGACAATGCAAAAGTGCATCTGCAGAACCCTGGAATTTCCAGACATCTATCCAGGAGCAAACTGACAGACAATCTGCTTTCAGCAAGCCCTTGGCACCAGCACAAAGTTCATGCCAAGACAACTCGCTCGCTCTCCAACACATCACAAACAAGCACCAGGCACCTACTTTAAGGCAATATAAGCTCACTCACAAATCTGAAATCAACACTCGGCAGCTAGCGACTGGAGTGCAAATCTCACTGAGAGAAGAGAGCTGTCTGCACAAGCAGCATTCCCCTCACTTCCTTCTCCAGCCTCGGCGAGACGCACGTTGACATTATCCCAGCTGCTTATCACCATCCCCCTCACATCTGCCAGAGTAATAGCTCCTATGTCCTCTCCCAAACAACCGCCTTGGAAACTACCGTGGCTAGCAGGGGCCCCAGGTTTTAAGTTAATACAGATCGTTACGACTGAACCATGTCAGGGAGCAATTATACAAGACTCTTCAGAGCAACAAGCTTCTGAAACTCTAAGTCCAAATATGTTCATGTTTCTGATGTTAGCAAAAGCAGGTTTGAAATTTAATTTAAAAAGGAGGTGTCAGTGACCCAAAGAGGCTGGTTCGACGCAGTGTCACCCCCATGTCTGAGATGCCCCCAACTCAGCAGCAAGTATAAAACCCAGCTGCTGATGGAATGTCCTTCCCTAAAACTCTCTCCTACCCCAATCCCTCAAGCTCCTTTCTGAGCACCCAGCTAAGCAAAGGACACAGACCCCCTCCAACCAACTGGGCCATGGGCAATTTGCACAAAGCCCTGTCCTACCTGTGCTAATAACGAGTCAAGACATCTCACGTATGTTCCGAGGAAAGCTGAGGAAGCATCGGTGGCTGCAGGCAGGCTGAGTGCGTGCACAGCCAATGCTTTCCACGGACCAGCGCGGCCCGGAGGAGGCTCTATAAATGTAAGGAGGTGGGCTGGGCAGAGAGGAACCGACGAAGCTTAAAATACGAAGACTTCCTGCAAATGCAACCAGAGAGGGTGGGCAACAAAACCCAAGCGTGCTTTGAATGAGAATAGCTACACCCAAAATAAATTGTCAATGTTTCATTTTTACTGACTCAGTGCAGGAAGCCAAAATCACTTAATCACAGGTTGTAATCCAGACTGTGGCTGGAAGAACCTGCGGTTTCAGCGGCAGAGCTGATAAAGGATTGTTTCCTTTACCGATACCTGCACCAACCACCGATTTCTGCCTGACATCACTGCCCACTGCTCTTCGTCAGCTGAGCAAAGTTTTGCGGAACAGAATTGTAAACAGGGTCATGGAGGTGATCTGGGCTAAAGCTCAGGAATCCCAGGGCAAAGAACAAAGATGAAGAAAATAGCTGGAGACAAGCAGGAACTAACTTTTCCATGGAAGCTGAAACTACCTAATTAGTCAGCTTTCCTGTGCAGAGATAAGGGTACAAGTTATCTGGCAGTGCACAAGCACCACCTTCCTGCACCACGCATTACCACCCTCTCTTGAACCACGGGACACCAATCCAGCCACCAAGTCCATGGTGCCGGGTGGCTCCATGGAGACAGCAAATCCCTGTTCAAGGAGGGGTGTGAGCCATCCCGACAGAGCCAGCCCTCCAGCAACGCAGGCAGCAGAGCCATGCATGCTTCCCTCATGGAAGCAAGCATTGCAGTCCAGCACCAAACCGTTTCCTCACTGCGGGGTCCTTGGTGACAATGCTCAGGAAAGCTGTCCGCAGAGATGTTTGAGCTAGCATCACCTCCACTGCCCACACCTCCATGTTATTACAATAGTCCCTACCTTCAGGCGAAAGAGCAGACAGGCTCTGCACAGACCCACACGCGCGGAGCCCAGGATGCTGGGCTGTGCCACCCCACGTCCCCAGCTTCCCACAGGTAGGAGAGCTGCAGGTTCCATCCTGTGCTGGAGAGACACCCCGGCTGAACGCCAGCCCATCACCCCACTCGGAGCAGCGAGTGCCCCAGTGCATCCCGCCTGACTCGGCTGTGGCTGGCCTGGGTGTCCATGATCCCCTCCTCACAGCGCTGGTATCGTCATCCACAACAGAGCGCTGCTCTCTGCAACGCACTCGGAGGTGGGACACCCAAAAAGCTCTGGACTGGGGCAGGAGAAGGGGAGCTGTGACCACTGGTGGCAACACACACAGAGGACAGAGCACGGGCCAGTGCAAGGTGCGTTTGCTAATGCTATAAAGCCCATTCACTCTGCTCCTGCCAGCAAGCAGGAATCACTGGAAATATTGGGAAGATCCAAAAGCAGAGGTGAGAAAACACCATCGCTGCTGGAAGCACCATGGAATCCTCCATCCACAACACCCGTCCTCCCTGTTTCCCAGCCTACAAGCTGCTGGTGGCAGAGAGCACCGGCTCCCTCCCGCTTCCAGCTACACTGTGCCCCTCACCTCCGCAGGGTGGGAGAGACCAGCCCCGGGGCAGCACGTCTCGGCAGCCAGGTCTGCACACCCGGAGCCAACATGACACAGCGTCGAGCAGCCACGTCCTGCAGCAGCCACTGGTCCTCCAAGGTGACGTCAGCCTCCCCGAGAGCTGGCAGGCAGGACATGCTGTGCATGCCGGCCGCGCTGCTCCCAGACACAGCCTGGCTCCAGCAGATGCTATGGCCTGTGCTCCTCACCAGCTACTGCTTATCTACAAATTGAATTTCACACTTGCATGCTCCAGAATAAGGCACAGGTGCTGGAGAAGTCACCCTCCCCCTCCACATCTGTCTTCCCTGTTGCCCCACCCCATCACTGAGCACTGGCATGGATGGGAATGGCTACCAGCTGTGGAGGAGCTCCTGGACAAAGCCACCGACCCCACACAGACAGCACCGGATCATGGCCAAGCTGCCACCGTGCTGGCCGTGACCTGCACACTCAGGGCAGCACCAGGGCAAGGGGAGCCCCAGGGCCCCTCGCACAACAGCCACCCACACACGTGGCCAACACAGCACAGCATCCAAAAAGGCCCATCTGCAGCTGAATAAGATAAAAGCCTGTCCAACAGTTACTGGTTTCCCCAGAAACCCTAAAGGCTTTCCCAGCAACTCTGGATAAGCACAGATTTGCTACGTGCTCCAATGGGCAACCTAAAGAGTTCATAAAGGTGTCACGGCCAGAGATGGCTGTTGTCACAGGTCAGAGGAAGAGTTGGCATCCTGGACAGATGCCGTGTCAGGACCTTGGTCCAGCCCAAGCCCACAACAGCCTCTACTCAACTAACATAAGCAGCTTCCTCAAACAGGGAAGCCTGCCCTCAGCAAGAATCATCAGCCACTCGCGTTCCCAAACCAAAACCAAAGCCGGCACGGCTGAAGAACATGGAAACCTCCCGGGCTGGGGTGTCAGCCTGCAGCCAGAGCAGCTCCACAAAGTCTGACCCCTGCCCGTGCAACCAGGGCTCGCTAAGGACTGGAGGCCAGGCAAGCCAGCAGCTAGGAAGGGAGCCTGTTCAAATTTAATCTAAAATGTATTTTCTATTTTCCCTTGTAGCTTTCTCCTCCCATATTTTCTACCTTCAAGCACAAAAAAGCAGAAAGTCTAAAACCTCTGGCAAAAAATCTTTTAATGTGTTTTACTGTAAAGGCTGCCTAGTGTTAAGAAATAAGCTGAACCGGAGCAAATCAGGCAGCCTGGGGATGCCCTGTCTCTCCAGAGGGAGCAGACTGGGAGGAAGTAGGACATACAAGCAGGCTACCAAGGACCAGCAATGCCAAGGAAAGGCAACCCTAGTGCCAAGAAGGCTCCTGTCTCCCTGCTGCTTCTCAGAGGCCCCCGAGCACAGTTCTGCCTCGGCAGATGCCCGCTTTGAAGCATTGCTTCCAGCAGACACCGGAGGAGGTTTTTGTTACAAAGAGCAGGTAACTGCTTGGCTGTTCTTAAGGCTGTGAGCATCAAAGTACAGCAGCTGCCTGCCCAAGTTCGCAGCCTCAGTTACTCAACAAGAGAGCCCAATGGCAACAGAGACCAACATGTCAGTGAGACAGAAAACAAGGGTTGTTTCTGTCCCGAGGCAGAGGATCTGCACCCTCGCGGCTGCCAGCCAAGGGCAGATTCCGGTTTTGTGGTTGCATGGACCAGGGACATCAGACACCATTGTGTGGACTGGATACTTCCCTCAGCCCTTGTGGACAGTGTCCTCCTGGAAGTCATGAGGATAGGAAACAGGATCCTCTTCATAAGCTTCAGCCTTGCTCAGCCTCATCCAGCTGCCTCGCACCCAAACCCCGCTGAGGACCGCTGGATCCCCAGCTCTTCACCCTCCTCTCCTAGTCCAACACAGCCTCTATGTCTCCTGCAAGAAGCAAACCTCTCCCAGGCCAAACCTCACGTATCCCTGCTGTCCTTGCATGTCTCTGGACTGCCCAAGGAGCTGGGGTGCCTTCTATGGCTGAACTGGACCCTCACTGGTAGCGGGATGTGAACCTTTTCTTATCTGAGTGTAAACCCAGGAACAAAACTGACACTCATGTTACCTGACGTGCGTGAGAACAGGCAGAGCCAGGAGCCTGGAGGAGGGGGAGATGAAGATCAGATCCCTGGTGACCCCACAGAGCCCACCATGTGCAGCGAGTACCAGGGAACTGGGACGATGCCAGGAGGAGAGTCCAGCTCTGCTGCCAGGGCACTGGGGAGGTGCTCTGGGCACAGGGAACCAAAGGAAGCGGAGGGAAAAGATATTGCCATCCGTTTTAGAAAGCAACCGCATTCGCAACCCTTCATCGAACAAAAGTCCATTAGAAGTCCCCAGCAAAGGGTCCTGTGATGCTGATGCAGAGGATGGGTGATTGGCACAGGTCCCACCTCTCCCACCAGCTACACCTCCATCACCTGGGGAAAGCATCCCGTGCTCTCAGCAGGGAAGCGGGACTAAGCAGGCATCAGTCACCCTGTACAAGCAAAATAACACAGAGCTGGATGGGGATAAACCCTTTACCAAAGCCAAGTGCTCCCCCCTGGCTCCGCCCCCTCTGGTAGGCACAACGTTAGGGAAATAACGGCTCAGACCAAGGGTCCACCCAGCCCTGTGTTCTTTCTTGCTAGCAGTTGGAAGAACAAGCCATTTGCAGCTCAGCAGCTGCCCGAGTCAGAGGCAGATCTCAGCGTATTTATTGGTCCTGGGGGAACTTCTTGCCCTTCTTGAACTCATCCCATTTCTCCTGGAACCAATGTCAGATTTTGCTGTTCACAACACCGTGTTCTGAGGATGTCTGAGGTTTGATAGTGCGTCTGCAAGAGGCAATGCCCCTCCTCCCGTTTGGCACCTCCTGTGAGCTTCATTTGGTGTGACCTTGTACTTGCACAGAAAGAAACAGTGAACTTCTCTCCTGGCCTCCTGGAGACACGTCCTATCCATCCTCTGCTGTTTCTTTTCCCATCTGAAGAGCCCTGCCTTATTTAGCCATTTTTTACACAGAAGCCATCAGACCTCTGACGGTTCAGTCTGCGACTTCCAGGCATTTGACTCCACCATGATCTCAACACCCACACATCTCTCCTGAGCTCCCCCAGGCAGCTCCAGAGACAGAGACACAGAGCAACCCCCGGCCCCTTCTCCTGCACTGCTGTCCCACAAGTCTCCGAGGTTCTCTGCGGTGCCTGGGAATCACGGAAGAGGAAAGACGTGAAGGCAGCTGGACTCAGACTCCACAGCTCCTTTAGCACTGGCTCCCAGCCCCAGGAGACGGACATGGCCATGAGTGGCCTGCAGGCACTTTGGCCACGCTGCAGACTTGGGCTGCTTCTCCCACTCCTTTAGAGTAGCAGCTAATGAATGCTTGACGAAGGCAAAGTCCCGGCAGCCCCCTATCACCACACCAAAGGGCATTCTCGGCAGTCGCCTCCCTAAGCCCATCTCACAAGCCTTCCTGACCGGCCCCTGCCAACCATCCTCACCCTCAGAAAGCCCCAGCAGCCCAGGCCCAGACCCAAACCCAAACCAGGTTTGCAGACAGTACGAGCCCTGTAACAAGCTCTCTCCGCAACCTTTCCCAAACTTTGCCACCTGCTCTGCTGACATGGCCAGAGCATCTGGCCACCAAGCAAAGCTTTGGCTCTGTTTGCCAGGCACCTCACAGGATACGCTCACACTGAGATGCAGTTTGAAAATAACAGATGTTACTCCACTGTTCTGCATTTTACAGTGTCAGGAACAAGGCTTCTTTACCAACAATCCCCTGAGCTCCTTGCCAAGGCGGTCTCAGACCAAACAGCACTCCCTGGCACAAAGTCTTGCTCACAGACAGCTCCCCCCCCATGCCATATGCCTGCCCTGTTGCAGGATGGACATGGCAAAAGGAGTACATGCCAAGGGCAGTTTCCCCACACTGCAAGAGTGAGCAGGAGCACAGGTTCCATCATGCACTGCAATACCACATTGCTATGGAGCCCAGACAAGTCTTCAAACAAGCAGCACACATTCTCCTACCAGGGAAAACTTCAAGGAGCTGCACACACCAGACGGGTCCCAACACCTGCAGCCAGAAGCCCCGGCATCTTCCCACTGCCCCCGCTTCACCCCCATTTCCCCTCAGCCAGACTCGCTCCAGAGTCTGAATGCTGTGGGTTCAAACTGCCAGCTCTGGCAATTGCAGGACCTTTTATTCATTCCCCTCACACCCGTTGCAGAATCCTGCTGAGACCAGCAGCACACAGCGCTGGTCACAGCCCGCTCCCTGCCCCCAGCTCCGGTGAGCATCACATTAGGAGACCACCGGAGCATTTAGTCCACCATGCAGCACCACTCAGCTCTGCCATGGTCCTCAAACGCAGCTCTCCTTGGGCACCCTGGTACCAGGATCCACCCTGCCTCCTGCTGCCGCTGTGCCCCTGCCAGCCGGCTGCGACCACCGACCCCTGCGCCAGACCCCAGGCCCGTGCACATCCCCTGGATGCAGATACAAGTGCCAGATCCGGATTAAGGAGGATCTTCCAAAACACTCTGTCGGCGGCAGCCGATAACCCCAGATCAACCTTCCAAAACACTCTGTTGGCGGCAGCCGATAACCACAGATCATCAGCAGAGGAATCTGTGTCTGGGATCCACAGGGAGCAAACAACTGTCCCATCCCAGTGAAAGCCCTAAGGACAGAGCCAAGCTGCCCCTACCCCATCCCTCCGCAGGTGCCCTGGTGCACAGCCCCAGGACAGCAGATACGCAGCCGCTCCATGCTCTGCTGTGAGATTCCTCCATAGCTCCTCCACAGCTCATACCCAACACTTCCCACCATCCTTCCACCCCTCTCCCATTACTGGATTCCTGCCACTAGCACAGCACAGACACCCCACATGAGTCTGTCCGATGCCACAGTTCCTCCTGGACAGCCGAGAGGGCTTCCCGTCTCCGCCTGCTGCACAGAAGTAGCTCCCAGCGGGAAGGATACAGGAAGGCGGCAGCAAACTGCTTGGGAGGCGGCAGAACCACTGTGGTTGAGGAGGTTTAGGAGATGGATGAGCTGATGCAGCTCAGGAATGGTTTAGATGGAGCTTTGAGACATTATGACCTCAAGGTCCTTTCCAAACATGCTGTCCTAAAACTCCTCCTCCCTTGACACAATGACAAGGCCAATGGGGACCTGCCAGAGGATTTTGGCAGCTGCTATCTCGTCGCTCACAGTTGTGGACTCAGCGTGATCCTGGTCAAAAGGCTCCTGGACTAGGTCCCTGTCTGCGTTGGACCTGAGCACCCAGAGCAGACCCCACAGGGAGCCAGGAGAGACGCAGCCACCACAGCTGGGGCCTCGGCACAGCGCTCTGCCAATTCTCACGCTGCCTTCTGAAGCTTTGGCAGGCCCCTTCCCGCGGGCAAGGCGCTGCCAGCCCATGCGGACGCTCCGCTCGCAACTCCCCAGCTCCGGCCGCCCTCACCGCCCAGCTCCTGAGCACCTTCACTCCAGCCCCTTGGGAGACGAGTGGCTACAGGGGGTCTGGGGAGGAGACAGACCCAGATGCAAGGCCCAGGGCAAC
>NW_010258508.1:0-11991 GCF_000690775.1 Eurypyga helias
TCTGTGATTCTATGATTCTAAAACAACCTGGTTCTTGTGACCAGTAGTTCTTATTTTCTGCTGTGATAGCTTTTATGCAGATAAAATGTATTATTATGTTATTGTTCGGTGCCAGGAACGGGGCCTTGGGAAAGGCTACTAAATGATTTTTATTTTGGCTTCTTTGTCTGATTGATTCTTTTGATTGGTTCTTTAATTCTAGTCTCAAAAGAGCCAAGTCTTTATCCTACCTGGTATTTCTAAGCCCCTCTGTGGCCCACATGTCTAGTTTTACTTTGGTGTTGGGAACTAGCAGTTTACAGACTAGGTTGTTGGTTGTTTCTGTTTGTTTGTTTGATGGTTTTGATGTGGTGGGGTTTTTTTGTTTGTTTTCAGAGCTGTCGTATGAAAGAGAGTAAATCAGTGAACTGGCAAAATGCAAATTAATTCATGTGGGGCAAAACTGATCTCCCGTTACCCTTTGTCCCTTCTGTGATCTTTCTGGTCTCTGACACTCTACCACTGAGGACTTTAGCCCGTGAAGTGTGTAAGCCTACTAGCTGTAAGCCAAGTTCCCTTATTCAGTTCTTGGAAAGGTGGAGGATGGTCATCTTGCTGAGAGATGCGAGTTTTTTTTTCCAGATAGGATTTTGTTGGTTGGGTTTGGTTTTGGGTTGTTTTCAGCATTATTTTTTACTTGGGTGCCCCTCTTTCTATCGTTAAGAGGCAGCCTTTCATCGTAGACGAGGAGGTGCAGGCTTAGCAGAGAAGTTATTTCTTCCTTCTTCAGTTTCTGGGCTGTGCAGAAGGTGTGTGGGTGTCACACTGTGTGAGATGGCCTGTACTATACCCATGTCATGTTTTTGCTCTGAAGCTGTGGAGAGACTGAAGGAGGGACAGAAAAGGTATGAGATGCTGCCTGAGACAGCACAGGCTGCTATTTAAGGCAGACCACGTAATCCATAAGTAGGTTCACCTTTGGTGTCAGATGAAGGTGAACAAATGGGACTGATCTCAAAAAGCCTGTTTTGTCCAAGGTGTACCTTAGTTGCTGTCTTGCTCACTTTCTGCGCTTCCGTTGTCAGCAGGCTGTGCTTGGAAACTTAACCCAGTGGTGGTTGTGACCCGGTGAAAATGATGTAGAATTAAACAGGGTCCTGTTTCTTAGCTTCTGTGTCCCACCTAGGCAGTACTGGACTCCAGGATGGTCTCCTCCGAGGACTGTATTTTTGAGATAGCTGGGTTAGCAAGCTCTGCAGTGTGCCCAGGACTAGATGCAGGAGCCAAAGATGGTAAAACAAAGCAGTAAGGAAGAGGTCAAAGTAGAGAGTGCATGGCTTGAGTTCTCACTGGAAAAGGGCAGTGATGCAGTACCTTGGATGCAATGAATTTGCTTGTTAATACCATTCTGTGGCTGGAGAGAAGAGAGTTGTCTTTGGGAAGCAATTGCTTCCCCCTGCTGGCTTTCCTACGACTACTGCAGCTAAATTTGTCTGACCAAAAGGCTATTCGCACTTCTGTACATCGGGATAACTTTCACGTGTTATTGTTCGGGATTGATCTGCTTGTTTGGGATATAAAACATCCTTAAAACCGAATCCCCATAGGAGGGGAGGTGTTTTCGTTTTTTTCAAAACTGCAGCTCAAATGATAAATGGGGAGGTGTTTTCGTTTTTTCAAAACTGCAGCTCAAATGACTGACTATACATTCTGCATTGCCAGGCAGTCCCAGGGAAGCAGGATAACAAGAATTGTGGGGAGAAGCTCAAGGAAGAATAATCTCAGGGTGGTCTGTCCTGCTGGCAGCAAATTAAGTGCTAGTTCCACTGGATCTATCCTAGTTAGGGCATTTCACATTTTTAGCCAGGTGTAGTTAAACACCCCGTTTTAAGCCTTTTTTTTTGGTTCCACTTCAGCTTGTCTACTGCTGTTGGCTGAGATGAAGTGAAAATCATATCTAATTTTGCAAGATTTTCTGTGTAATTATCCATCCTGGGAGATGCCAGGCATCATTTGCCGGCTTGGAGGGTTAGCCAAATGTTTTGCCATTATCCCTCTAGTGTGAAGCAAGGCAGAAAATAGTAGATTTTTTTTCTTTTAACTTGGTTGGAGATGGTTTGCCTTTATGGGTAGTCTGCCCGATGCTGTTGAACCCTGTGCTTAGCACAACTTGTATTCTGCAGTTAGGTGTCTGTGACTTGGTCCAGAATGAAGTGAAATGATCCTGAAACCACACAAAAGTGTTGGGGAAAAAAAAAAAAGAGGCAGTCGCAGAAGTTCAAGATGGGTTTTAATTGACTTTTAGACTTGAATTCAGTCAGAACCATGGCAAGAGATGGCTCACATTTGCAGATTGCCTGTTGTGACAAATTCTGTAACATGTTCCGTGTGTTTGAGAACTTGTAGTAGAGGTGTGTTCTTACATGGTCTGTGTTTCATCAAACCTTTGAAAAGCTTTTTCAGTAACTATTTTGCCTCTGTAGAAAGTCATGTATTATATCTTTGTTGGATTTTGCTAAATATTTTCACTGTGAGAGGAAAACCTAGTGGTGTAGTCGTTCATAATTAGTAAACAAAACAGCAAAACTGAAGAAAAAAGAATGCATTGCTAGCTACAAGGTAATTAGGCCATGCAAGAGAGGAGGAGGTGACTGTAACCTAGAGAACATGCAGAAAAACGGAGGTGTGTCCTTGGCTGTCCGTTTGCCAACAAATCATTGACTGCAGTCAACTGTAATATGCAAGGTGATCTTGACCTTATGAAGGGTTAAACAAAATTTAGTTGTTTGGTGCACCATAGGTAGGCAGTGAGACGTTTCGTGGTCTGAATCACAGCACCTTTTGAAGCTGGTAGGGTTCTGTTGATTTTTGGGGGCTGTCCTCCAGAATTCCTATCAAGGCGTACCCATGCCAGACTGAAGAGTATTGCAGCTATTGGAGACCATGCAATGAAACATGATACGGGATGAGATTTCGGAAGGAGTCATTTTCAACTGATCTATTAGTATTTTTATATATGTGACCGATCAGCTAGCGTTTTGAACTGTATTATGTGTATTTGAAGAAAATTTCTTTTCAAACAGCATTGGTAATTTAAGTTCTAAGTTGTACCAGTTGCTGAATTGTGGAAGTTGTCAGGATTATCCATTGTTGTACAGGCAACAGGAAAGGGTATGTAGTACTGTGATTTCAGTAGGTGAAATGCAGTAGGTATGCGTGCAGTAAATACAGATCTCTCAGTTTTTTCTGCTCATGTTTTGCATTATGTTATTGTTCATATGCTTGTACACTGCATGCTACTAAGATGTATGCTGGTTTATATACTAAAACAGCGTGCAGTAGGGTGACTTCTTAAAACTTGATTTATTGTCTTACCAGAGGAAGCCCGTAAGTGACTGATTTTTCAGATTACATGGAGGTTTAGTCATAAAACTTATTTTAAAATGGTGGAAGTACTCCTTGAACAACGGATAAGTCTGTGTTACCAACAGACACCAAGGGAGTGGAGGGAGAGGCATGTTCTGCTAATTGCCTTCTAGTTATTTAACCAAAACAAAATGCTAAAAGCTTTGTCTTAAATTTTAGTTACTAGTTATTTACATGTTTTGTCACCCATGGTGTATTACCTTGAAAATGCTAAAAAAGGATTGAGTAAAAAGAAGCTGAAAAAACCATGAAGTTTCCCCATTTTCTGTTTTATAAGACAGGAACTAGCAGAACTAGGACCAAGCATTTAGGTGAGGTGCACCTTATGCCATCAAGTGTGCTTTAAAATTTGCCAGAACAGCGTATTTTCAGAATTTTTGGAAGTAAACGTGTGACTTAATGCTTGTATGTGTCCTAGCTCTTCCCAGATCTTGATATACAATATTACTGTATGGAAAGTTCTACGACCTCTTCTATTTGAACACAATTTATTTGGTTTGGGAATATTTGTTGTGTGTGTAGCCAAAATAGATAGGATTCATCATCTTTTCAGCTGTTATCCTTCAGCTTACAAAGCTTTTCTGTGCATTTTTCTGTAAAATAAGTGTAAATTCAGGGCAGGAAATGAGTGAATACTCTTTCTCTTATGGAGTTACTGATAGCATGGTATTAAGTTGAACTGTTTTTCTGTGTAAAAAGATAAAACTAAATGTTATTTTATTTTTTTATTTTAATGTTAATATAGTAGTAGCTGTCTTTTTCTAAAAACCTATTCTGGAAGGCAGGGATACTTCTCATTCCACATGTCTCTCTTCCTCTCCATTACATACACAGAGCTTAAGTGACTGTCTCATGGCAGATTAATTGTGAAACAGTTAAAATTAAGTAAGAGAAATTCCATTACTAAGGTTCATGGGAGAGAATATTTTTACACTTATTACTGAACAAAAGGGACTACGGAAGACACACTGACTTCTCATAAAGCAAAACCATTGCAGCTCAGGCTTTTATTCAAACTCCCAGGACTCTGATACTGGAATAAATTGAATATATTTTTCAGTATCGTCATAAGAAAATTACTTGAGAGGAACTCACTTTTGCAGGTTTATACAGAAATTCAAGCTCCATCTTTTCAGAAATCCACTGAATGTTTTCTCTAATCTTAATGCACTTACCAAGAAGAACACAAAAGACAACCAGTCCTCCTCTGGCAATTGTGAGTTGGAAGTAGTGAATCTGTATGAAGAGCTGAACATAACCTGGCCATAACCACAGTGTTTGCAGTCAAAACTTAAGTCTGTGATACTAAGTTACGCTATTGTTGGTATAGTTTTCCACAGTATGGACATAATGCTGGAAGGGGACTTTTTACAGGGGCCTGTAGTGACAGGACAAGGGGTAATGGGTTTAAATTGAAAGTGGGGAGGGTTAGGTTGGATATCAGGAAGAAGTTCTTCCTGGAGAGGGGGGTGAGGCACTGGCACAGGTTGCCCAGAGAAGCTGTGGATGCCCCATCCCTGGAAGTGTCCAAGGCCAGGCTGGATGAGGCTTGGAGCAACCTGGTCTAGTGGAAGGTGTCCCTGCCCATGGGAGGGGGGTTGGAACTAGATGTTCTTTAAGGTCCCTTCCAACCCAAACCATTCTGTGATTCTGTGAGGAAAAAAATAATAATGAGGAATAAAAAATAAATGAGGAAAAAAAGCAGGAACAAGAACATCAGTGGCTGCAAGGAAAGTACTGGATTGACCACTCTGCTTTCTTTGTTCCAGAATTCCAGCAGTGCTTCGAAGAACTCCTCTTTCAGTTGTGACAAAGGGTCACGGCAAGTATTTCTTTGGTATTTTGCATAGTAGTGTCACTGAGGTGGGTTTAGGTTATTTGTGGTTGTGATTTCTGAGAGTTCAGTCTTCTGCAAGACATGTCTTCCTATGCAAGCCCTATTTTTACAATCCCTGTCTGAGAAAACAACTGGGCATATTTGCCAAGATAACTTAATTAAATGACTGTAATCTTCTGATTATTCTATTCAGAAGGACAAGGTAAGGTACCTGGTTGTGCCCTCACCCTGGAGAAGGGCAAGTTAGAGTAAAAAGTATCTGTAGACCAACCTGTGAGATTAATTGCATTATATTGGTACCTGTTGCAGTTTGGGGACTGGATTTGGATTCCATTCAGTGTTACTCAGCGCAGATTTCAAGATGGTACCTATCTGCAGTGTTTTACAGATAGGGGTGAATCTACCAATTTGTAAAGCATTTGCAGAATTCTACAGAAAGAGGTTGGTGCAGACCTAAGTACCTGTGTGTTTTTCATTTAACTCCCAAAGTTGTTGCACTAGTCTTGGTCAGTCTTACTTGTATTTATTTTACTGCTTTTCTGCATTCTTGGTTGCAGAATTTTTTTCCCTATAGTTTTGATGTGAAGAACGCTGATGTTTGACTAACTCCTTTCCTGTACTGAACTGAATAATTTGAGCTCTGTAGGCATTTAATAAGTTATAATTGTAATGAAAATATTTGAAACATCAGATGCTTGTCTGTATGAGTCCAAGTTACAATTTCTTCTCATTAATATGCTGTGCTTATTCTTGTCTGCCTTGCTCTGAACTGCCACATTTGGTTTCTTCACAGAAGTGCAGACTTCGATCACATTATGGAGGAAGGCTATGAACTTGACCTCACTTACATCACAGAGCGGATCATCGCTGTATCCTTCCCTGCTAGCTGTTCCGAGGAAACTTATCTCCACAATCTACAAGATGTAACCCGAATGCTCAAATCCAAACATGGGGATAATTACTTGGTATGTCCAGGATCAGCCCTTTGTGATACATCTTCTTTTGTCCTGCAGGAAGACCACTTGTAGGTCCACATACGGCATAATGAACTGAAAGTCACTCACAGAGCGCCTCTTCGGTCCGCCTTTACAGCTTTGCCAGCAAGAGCAAAGATTTTCAGTGGTGTTTTAAACTATTAGGCTAGGACAGACATTAAAAGCACTTTTCTGTTGGTGGCACTGCAGTCTCTGTTGTGATAGCGCGTAGTCAAATGTTGTAGAATAACTGCACCAACAGTTTTCATTGTCCAGAGCATCATGTTCTAAGATAAAACACCCTGCAAGGTGGAGTGCGTTCTTTTTTTCTCACAGCCAGTTCCGTCTGGGTTCTCAGCTGGGTATCTGATGGTCTCTCACCATCATGTCTTGGCTGTCTCTGCTATGTATTGCGAAACATATGGAAGGAGAGTTGCTGTTTGTCTCTGATGTCCAGCTCTTTCTCGTTAACTTCATTTAGATGCGGTTTTTTTCCTGCTATTCAGTTTTCTATAGGAAGTTAAGTTGTAAGCAAATCTGTGATGAGCTCCATGTACAGAAATTTTAATTTTTAAATGATGACCCAATTGTAATCTCATGTGCTGTTTTCTGGCTAGTGCATCTAAACCTTATGGCATGTATTGTCTCAGCTTGTTCTGTTGAGCTCCAGGTACAGAATTTTTAATTTTTAAATGATGACCTTAAATGATGACCCAATTGTAATCTCATGTGCTGTTTTCTGGCTAGTGCATCTAAACCTTATGGCATGTATTGTCTCAGCTTGTTCTGTGAAAGTCAGTTTAAAAGCAGGGCAAATATTTTATTTACTTTTTTCTTCTACTGTCTTGTTAGTTAGTGTGTAAAATGTTAGAATCAAGTCCATGGGTTCAGGACCGCCAACAGTGGAAATGAGTTTCTGGAGAGATTCCACCAAACAGTTTAAATACGTTATCTTTCACCCACAAACCAAGGTGGGATACATTATGAAACACATACTGTCCTCAAGATGTACTTGTAATTCTTGTAATGTGGTCTGATGTCCTCAGCATATGCCACCTTCTTGCCCTTGGCTTCTCTTCCACCAGGTAGCTCATAAGGCGCAAGATGATAGCAGTTTGAAGGTGACCTGTATGTAAAGCTTTACTGGTTCTAATTCATCTGTTCTTGGCGGCCTCTGCCATGTGACAGCAGTCTTTCGAGGTTTTTGAAATAAGCTTGTGGTTTCAGTCCAGTTAAATCTCACTAAATAGCTGCTTCTGTTACAGGACTATAGTAAGTAATTTTTAGGGTGCCCTCTAAGTGGGATTGCAGTCAGCTTCTCTTGTAAAGTTTGAATCTTTGGGATTTGTTTTTGTATTAGTCTTGTTCAATTTATTTATAATCTAAATACTGAAATATTTATATTGAGTACTGAAATTGGCTGGCTTGGTCAAAAGAAAGTTTGATGCTGCCTGTTCTAAGTATGTTTTTGCAAATTTGCAAGATAACCTGGGAAACCACAGCCAGGTTTTAGATTAGATCCAGAGAACTCATTTTATTGCAGCCTTCCAGTACCTGCAGGGACCTACAAGGAAGCTGGGAGGGACTTTTTACAAGGGCCTGTAGTGGCAGGACAAGGGGTAACGGGTTTAAATTGAAAGTGGGGAGGTTTAGATTAGATATCAGAAAGAAGTTCTTCCCGGAGAGGGTGGTGAGGCACTGGCACAGGTTGCCCAGAGAAGCTGTGGATGCCCCAGCCCTGGAAGTGTTCAAGGCCAGGCTGGATGAGGCTTGGAGCAACCTGGTCTAGTGGAGGGTGTCCCTGCCCATGGCAGGGGGGTTGGAACTGGATGGTCTTTAAGGTCCCTTCCAACCCAAACTATTCTGTGATTCTGTGATCTTTCAAACCCCTCCAGGGTTGGTGACTCAGCCACTTCCCTGGGCAGCCTGTTGCAGTGCTTAACAAGCCTTTTGGTGAAGAAATTTTTCCTAATATTCAATCTAAACCTCCTGTGGTGCAGTTTGAGGCCATTTGCTCTTGTCCTTAAGTTATTGTTTTATATTAATCATGAATTAAGAATCTCTGAATTAGAGAAAAGAAGGGAATGAGAGAGATAAACACATTATGGAATACTTTAAAAACAGTTTTTAAAGTGCTCAAGCAACAGTAGTACATTGATATGTTTGCTTTCATGCAGTATATTTTCATTGGCAGATTCTTTCTGCACCAAATCTCTATTCGAAAACCAAAACCTTTCATGGTAGGGAGATTTAAAAGATAGAATGAAGCATCCATTTGTTCCCTAATAAAGTTTTCTCTTGGTTACAAAGGAATGCAGAGGTTATTGCAAGGTTCAAAGGCTCCAAGTGAATGCTGTTTTACACCAGTATTTCCAAAATACGCACAGCGCAAACATGTCAGAAAGCAAAAAAAAAAAACCACTTTAAATGAAACAATTGCTGTGTCAACTGAAGCACAGTTTGCAAAAATAAGTTCCCCATTATGTTACCAGTTTGATCAACTTCATCAATAAAGCATTTGTTATGCTATTTTCACTATAACGTTTGCCGTGCATTGTACTTGTAAGAGAGGAGTAATGCTGATCTATCCAGATATTTTGAGCTTTAAAAAAAACCCCAACATTATAAGCTTGTTTTTATGCTTGTCTGATTTTATGCTAATTTCCTAAAACTGAATGTTTTGGTGTTTAAAATAGATAAATCTGCATGGCGTTTTTTTCAGCCTAACAGGTTTTTATTGCAGTGTTTATTACTTATGGTTGCCAAAGCAGTTCTCTTGATGTTTATTTAGAGCAGTGATAAATGAACAAGTTATTGTATTTCTGTATGCTCCTGTATTAGTGTGCTCCAGTTACATCTTGTATCCACAGTGGCTGAAAGGTAATAAACTTTTCTGAGGAGTAAACTATTCTAAATTAGCTCACTAGTTAGAGAGAGAACTATATAGGGGCATACAGAGCAGCTGATGAGCAGTAACTCACTTATGTCAAAGGCATTAGTAATCTAAGTGTGAATACTGTTGTCTAAATTCATGGTCTGTTCTTTTTTAAAAGTGAAACCCCAAACCCACAGCTACAATTTATAAAAAGATTTTGGTGGGTACACTGCAGTCTTAGCGTGTATGTATTTGTTACTAGTTTAGACTAGCATAACTGCTGTGCCTTTTCTTGGGCCTGCACATGTAAATGATAGAGGAATGCTTGTGTGTTGCTGTTGCTTTACTAGTTGGAACTATTTGTTAATGGATGTCATGTTTTGGCCACCTTTTTTGCCCTGTTCTTCACTTAACGCAAAGCTACCGCTGTTTTCAGGAAGCAGGTTTGGTCCCACCTGGTAGAAGAGTTTTGCCTGCTGTCCCAGTCTCTTCTCCTTAAAGGAATGAGCTGTAGGCTGGTGAATTGTTTCCCAGTCAGTACGTTGTGTCGTATGATCACAGTAAATCATTTGCTTTCCAAAATTGCCAGCTACGTGCTATTTGTTTCTGTTCTTTGGCGTAAGATTTTGCGTTTCTGGTTGTCTGATTGAGGAGCAGACCAAATCTAAGATCCTTCAGTACCTTCATAAAGGTCTCTTCTCCAGCTAAAAGGTCTCCTTATTTTTGTTCTGTGGTGTTGCTGAGCGTTCAGCAGAGTGAGAGAATTAACAGTACAGATTACTTCCCAGCTAAGGATTAAATCATGAGGTAAAGAGTATGTTTCCTCTCTCTCTGCATAAGGAGGGTTTCTTTTTCCTCACTTGTTCACCTTACTTCATTTTCATTCTGTACATGAAGTCCTAAAATTTAGGGCAGAATCATTTAAATTGCAGAGCATTAAAGGCTCATGCTGCTCTGTGTTGTACCAGAATGTAAGAAGACCTAGGATATGCTAAAAAGGATGTGGATAATCCTCTGCTGGCATCACTTTAGAGCATATGCGTCTCTTTAAAAAAAAAAAAAAACCGAAAAAACTTCTGTGACCTCATGTCATTATATGTGAAATGATGGTTCCTGTACCTTCTGGTGCCTATTTCTGAGCTGATAGGGCTGCTGGAGTATCTCAGTTTGAGCTCTGCTCTACAGCTTGCAGGGACTTGGGTACCACAGCGTCTTTGAGTTTGGCATCTGATCCAGCAGTGACAAATACCCATCATGAACAGGGCAATATCCTGACACACAAGAATTTTAAACTGATATTACATATAAATACAAGAAGAATTTAAAATTTTTTTAAAAAAAGGAGTTAAAAAAAAAGGTTTACTTGTAAACATTGATACATCTTCCTGATCCAAAATAATATGGACAGTGCACGTGCAAATTTTTGATTACTGTTTAACTCTTCAGCAGTAATCTGTTTAAAATGCAAACAATATATTGGACTAAAAAACATGTTCCTGGTCATACAAAGGTGTTTCATGCTTTCATTTGGGGTTTGAAGTTGATGAAAGTGGTGTGTACCCTTTATGGCCAATATCATGTGTTACTCCAGAACCTTAGGCAGCTTAACATAGAAGCTGTTTTTTTGGTACCTTGTTAATTAGAGGGTTTCTTCTTTCTCTGGATGAATTTCTTGTTCAAAAAATGTACTTTTTCATGAAGATGATACAGTGCCTTCCTGCTTCCACTCTCTCTGTGGTGAGGTTGCACATTCAATGTATTTAAATACCACATTAGTGAGCAGCAGGCTTCAGCTTCCAGAAGCGAAATGATGTCATTTCTTTAGCCTCCTCAGTTCTGGGCTCCTTTGCTCAGAATGCTGATGAGAGTGCTGGTTAATGCCAAACAGGATGGTACGCTTTAGGAAAAGGTTCTTAAATTGTCCTTGGGTAGTAGCAAACCGTATAATGGACTTCTCGCTCGTATTTACTGTTTCTCATATTTAGGTCTGTTTATCCCATTCTGGCAGTGTAATGAGACTTTTTAAATGTTTATGAATGTCATCTATACTTCGCTCATTGTGATGTGAAATAGTCGCATTGTGAAAGAGAATCTGCCTCTTGCATTTTTTCAGTTGTTGAGTATTGATATCTCAGCTTTTTGTTACCGATAGATACAGATTAAAGTACTTCTTAATGAAAGAGTTGGATCTACTTGGCCTTATTTTTGGTTTTATGTACGTTCATTTAACAGTCTGTCTCTTTAACTGATCCTTATTAAGCACTAAGTGTATGATAACATGCTTAATAGGTTAACAGAAGAGTTGGAAGATCTCACAGGCTCAGATATAATTAAATAGCTCTGTCATATCTTCCCTGTGAAGTTATGGCAGACCAGTATTTTCTTGCCAGGCACTCAAATTCAAATATTTAAGACTCTATCGCTCTCCCAGCCTTTTCTTCGTTAATTCTTATGCCACGCAGTTATTTTGCACGCTGCACAGGTCTCTGAGTATGCCTCTGACTAAAATAAAGCCATGTGAAATAAATACAATGTAGTAGAATTTTAATTGTTCTTTTTCAAAAGGCACATTTAGTTTTGTTGTGGAATATCTAAAATACATGTGTTAGGGCTACCTGACTTGAGATGTTAATTTGGTTTAGCAAAATAGGAGGCAAAACTGAAGCCTTATCCCTGTAGTTTCTTGTAATTATTATGTGTTGCAAATACAGCTATTTACTATGTAAATTATGAAGTTTTGATGGTGATATTTTTTTCTTTCTGAACAGGTGTTAAACCTCTCTGAAAAGAGATATGACCTCACCAAGCTTAACCCAAAGGTATTGATTGTCTTTGATTACATACCTCTTTTTCTAGTGTTAAATACAACACAAATGGCCTGATAAGCACAGAATCTATGC